>NC_079306.1:1336489-1438493 GCF_023638135.1 Falco biarmicus
TGGCAGGTGCCTGCATTTCTCGGGGTTGTTCTCCCCCTTCCCACCCCCCCACCCCCAGTTTCCCTTCATCCAGCAGCACAGGAGAGATTGAGGGAAATAAAACCTCCTCTTTGATTCAAGTGCTTTTTTTGCCTCGTATTTATACAAATATTAGGCAAATCTGTGTTTGCAAGAGCAGGTGCTCCCCACTCTTACACCAGCCCTGTTCAACAAAGCTGGGGTGTCTACAGCTGCTTAAAAACATTGTGGGGTTCAAGGAGGAGCGTGAGGCTTCTCCTGACAGTCTTAAATGAATTTGGGGTGAGTTACGGGGCCTTAAATACTGTTATAAAAATCTGTTGCAGGTGTCACCCGCTGCAGCTCTATCTGCCGGCAGAAGGTGCAGTTGGAGGTCCGGAGCTGTGCCTAAAGGTATGATGCAGTCCGGTGGTTCTATCCGTAAAGTCATGTTTAAAAAAAATAATGTATATGTATGGCACTGAAAAGAGCACAATAAAGGTTCCCCCTTACAACGTAAAACCCCCCTCCCCCCTTTTTTTTTGTGCATGTGATTTTGATAAACTTTCTGGCTGCATTTTGGCCAGAGTTTGAGGGTACAACTCTTTCAAGCTCATTTTCAGGCATCTCAATCAACAGTATCATTGTTCTCTTCCCTATTTAAGTGAACTTCTCATGAATAATGTACCGGCTGCCTGATGAATATGCACGTTGGCTGGTGTGCCTGGGAGGGCTTCATCAATAATTCATGCCTAGAAAATGTTCTTCACCTTGCTGCACAGGAACCATTAAAAAAAAAATATTTACCCTTTAAAGTGGGAGAGAAGATGGGTGGGAGTCTGCCCACAGAGATGTGGAGTGAGGTAGGGTGTAAAGTGTGGTGACAGTAAGAAAAGCGGGGATGCACCTCCCGGGGGGGGGAAGGTGGTGTCTGAGGCGGTGACCCCTGATTCTTCACAAACCCCAACCTGCAAAGCCCTGGAGCTTGCCGGCACTGCTCGGGGTTAAGCCTGTTCAACACCACCTGGCTTCAGACCCTGGTTTGTTCTAACAAACGGCCCTTTTCCCACTTTTTCCACTCTGCTGTTATCGTTACACAGAAAACTTCCTTGTAAAGGAAGAGTGGAAACGCTCTGTGAGGCGGCAAAGGCGAGCAGAAAGTGTTTCATGCAGTGGAGCCAGGCTCTCCAGAAGGCACCTGCTTTCAAATCCCTTGGGACTGTTTTTATTTGTATTTTTATTGCTGATTACCTCCTTTAAGGGCCTCTTGGGACCCCGTGATTGAAAAAAAACCACCCTCCAGTGAACGTCAAAAGCTCTGAAAAATCGGCTCACGTGTCATCTTGCGGCCCCCCAAAATGGAACCTGGAAAAGTGGAGGCAGTTTCTGGACGCCTGGCTGGGCGCCAGCGGACTTTGCTTCTCACGCTGGGCGCTTCTGAAAGGCAAAAGGGGGACAGTCTGCAAAGAGCCCGGTGACACACAAACCAGATAAAAGCGTCAACGGCAGAGCCTGCGTTCTCGGGTGAGTGAAGGGCCCACGCTGCAAGTCCTTATTCATACAAGACGGAGTTATTTAACCCTGACCAGAAGCGGAGCTGGCCAGGATTATACCCATTCTTTGCTACTTAACGTAGCAAAAATAAAGTAGCGGTAAAAATTCAGCTGATAGCGCTGGTCTTGCAAGCAGGGACGTGTTGGTGAAACTTTACTCATGTGAGTAATCACCATCGAGAGGCACTTTGAGGCAGTGAGCACCCTGTGGGTGTAGGGCTATAATCAATTGCATAAAAGTAATGAGTAAGCAGTTGTTAATGACTGGATTGATACCTTCCACCTAGGGAAAACAGTCTCCTTCCTTCTCCCACCACCAAAACAGGCAGTTCCGTCGTTGGCTTTGCCAGAATGGGATTTCACCCGGTGCTACAGAGTGGCCTGAAAAATCCCACAGAAATTTTAAAGCCTGTTTGCAGCTTGAAAGGGGAAAAGCCAGGCTGGTTCTATCGCAGCACCAACAAAACCAGTGTTAAATCTCCGTGCAGCCTTTACACAGCACGTACTTAAGCTCAGGTTCAGGGAAGTTTGTGAGCCACCGGAGTTGCTTTGCAGCATGGAAGCCAAAATAAAGTCCTGGCTTGCTTTTTGGGGCACTTTCAGCCATTTAAGTTCTTGAAACAGCTGGAATAAGCTGGTTTGTGGCATATATGTCTTGCAGGGCTGGAAACCTTTCTGTAGCAAATCAGATGTGCCAGGAACCACAGGGTCAGGTGCAAACCCTCCTCTGACCCGTCGCTGCGTGTGATTAGAGCAGCCAAGTCAGCAAAAGAAGCGGTGGACAAGAAAGCTGCAATATTAATTTGGTCACCTACCAAGAGTTCTCATCGGCAGAGCAAGCTCTGGAACAAAGGACACATTCTTGCAGTCAGCATTTTAGTTTTGCCAGCTATTCCTGTCAAACAGTTAATTAAATCCCCCTCCCCTTCCAAATAAGCTATTTTCCTGAAGAAAAAAAAAAAAGCTTTTCAGCACTCATAAAATCAATTCCTCTTCAAGAAAAATTAAAATGCACAGTGCACCCTTTTCCCCATATGCATTATATTAACCAGTATGCCAATGTATGTAAATGAGGCTGAAATTCAACTAGATGGAAGTATTTAAATATTCATAATCACAGTACAGCATATGCAAACCAGGCTCTCAGCAGAATTGCGCTGCAGTCTCCAATAACAGCTGTACTCGGGCAAAGATGCTTTAACATCTCTAATTCGATTATTAATGAAAATGTGGTCAGCGCTGGCTGCATATTTGTTAATATTCGTGCCTCAGCGTTAACCCCTGCCAGGCGTTAAGCACTGGCTTAATTCCTGTTGAATCAGAGCGCGGGCTGCGGCGGTCGGTGCTAATCGGCACTGAATATTATCATATTAAGTTGGGACGCAGCGGCTAGGCTAGTCTAAGTGACGTTAAGTCAAGAAACCTTTCTGTGCAGGCAGGAGAGGACGTGGGATGGATTTAGAAGAACCTCACGTGGTATTTGCACTTCTTAATTGTTGGTTTGTTGGGTTTTGGGTTTGTGTTTTTTTTTTTTTTTTCACAGGGATGCCAGTTACATCCCTGCTAATGTATATATTCACTCACGGCTGATGGAAGAGCGCTGTGGGAGCAGGTTGTGAATATCTCATCATGAACTCTGAAAGAGGTGTGTTGTGAGGCAAGGATTTCAATTAATCCATGAGCTTTTGCCACAAAGATGGGTGGTGCAGTTCTTTCCAGCTAACAGGGATGGGAAAGAAGTAAAAATAATTTGGCTTTATCAAGCCGTGCTTGTTTTTAAGAAGTGCCAATAACTGAGATGTCACGGTAGAGTTTTTGTCCTTGCCGCCCCCCCCGCCCCCCGCTCTCTTTTTTTTTCCTGCCAGGAGATAAGAAGGAAGTTACAATTTTAAAATTGTAAAAAGACACAGAATGCAAGATAATAATATGCTCCGCTTCCTTTCTTTTTAATGATTCCAAACAAGCTATAATTGGTCTGTAAGTTGGCCTGAAAAGCTGCAGAATTGCACCTGTGCTTCTAATGAGCTTTGCAATTACAGAAATAGTTTTCTTCCTCCTTTTAATTACGTATTGACAAGGTTAAAGTTGCACCTGAGTTGCCTTTATGGTGCTGATTTCCTCATTCCTTCGCCTAATCCACAAAAAAAAGTCCCTCCGAGCTGACAGACAGATCCCCGGGACTGATTCATGAGCGGCATTTCTCGCACAAGTCTGTGTGATCGCTCCTGGAAATTAAAATTACCGACAGGGTTCAGAGAGGCTCTGGTAGGTTCTCCCCTCTCGGAGACACCCAGAAGCAAATCCCATCCTCATCTCGTGAACTATTATGGTCTGTTTCTTGCTTGCCCCCCCCTCCACTAGAGCAGCCCTGCCGCCTGCCAGCTTGACGCTCAAACTTTGCACCGTGGGTGAGCCAGCCGGAGTTGTGGGCAGCCGTTATCCCGGTTTATCCCCGTTATCCCTGCAGGAAGGCGCCGCTGGGGGCGAGGTGGGTGCCAGCAGCTACGTGCAGCCTCATTTTTGGCACCCCGCGGGGGTCCCGAGGTCCTGGATGTGCTGGTGAGGGAGCAGAATAAACCGAATTTTCGAGGCGTGGGGTCAACGGCCCCCCAGATTTGAGCCCGAAGGAGGGCAGGAGCCTGTGGCTCCACTCACCCCAGGGCCGTGCAGCCCCCCAGGCTCGGATGAGACCCCGGTGCGGGACTGGGATGCCGGCTGGCGTGCGGAGCTCAGCCTCCTGCATATTATGCTGGGAGGCTGGATCTGGAGCTAATGCTATGCCGGGAAGATGGAGCGTCTTGAATTATTACTGTGGCTTCCCCGGGCGCTGCTCCCGCCCAGGCCCCTGCCTCCAGCTCCCGCGTTAAAGACTCGGGATGGGTTTTGGGATGGTTTTGGGGATGGTTTGAGCACTTCAGGAAAGCCCCCAGCCCGGGCAGGTAGCGGGTTGGGCACCGGGGCTCTGTCTTAAGCTGCAGCCCCGGAGGAAAGTGGATAACGGGGAGGGGGGTGAAGGGGAACAAATTGAATCCTTTGTGCTGCCCCGGGGTGGTTCACGTTAATGTGATGATTAATGTATTAATTTATGATGATGAAATGCTGTATTAGGGTTTTGATGAGCCGGCTCGGAGCTGGGGTCAGGAAGGCTTCTCCAGGGGTGATCTTGTGGGGTGCAGAGCCAGGGGCTCCCCCCAGCACCTACTGCGGCAAACTGGGGGCACAGCTGCTTGGGGTCTGCAAAGGGTGACCCCAAAGCTAGGGGGCTGCTGCTGGGAATGGGGCTGGGGGGGGGCTTCGGGTTTTAGGAAAGTCAGGTATTTAACAGGGCTGGGGGTTTGGAGACGTTGGAGGGGGAAGGCTGGGGGTTTCAGGGGTCCTCGGCACTTCGGGGTCTGGGACGGGGTGCGTCTGGGTTTTGGGGGACCAGAGTCCTGTGGAGGTTTGGGATGGGGGGCGGGGGGCTCTGGCTTTTGGAAGGGGTTTGGCTCCAGTGTTTGGCTTTTGGGAGTTTCTGGGTGTGCAGGATGGGATTTGAGGATCTCTGGGATTTCAGCTCCCAGTTTGGGGCGGGGGCTTCCAGTTTGGGGGGGGGGTTCTGGGTTTGGGAGCGCTCTGGATTGGAGATGCCCTGGGCTGGGAGGTCTCCAGGTTGGGGGGTGCTCCTGTTATAGGGGGCTTCAGGCTGGGTGCGCCTCCAGTTTGAGGGGGGTCTGGGCTGAAGTGAGTCTGGGGGAACTTCAGGCTTGGGGTGCTCTTGTTTTGGGGACTTTGGGGAAGCTCTGAGCTGGGGGGGGGGGCAGGTCTGGTTTGGGGGAGTCACAGGCAGTGGAGCTCTGACTGCGGGTCTCAGGGCTGGAGGGCACTTTGGTTTTGGGTCTGGGGGCTTGAGGGAAGTCTGGTTGCAGGACCTTTGGGCTGAGAGCTCCGATTTTGGGGGTCTGGAGGGCGCCCTGGTTTTGGGGGTCTGGGGAGCTTTGACTTTGGGGGTCTTGGGGCTGGAGGTGGCTCTGGTTTCAGGGTCTGGGGGGGCTGTGGGCTAGGGGCTGCAGGGGGGTCTAATTTGGGGATCCTGGAGCTGGGGAACTCAGATTTGGGGGTCTTGGGGCTGGAGGGGGCTCTGGTTTGTGTGCCGGAGGCTGGAGGAACTTGGCTTGGGAGGCTGGAGGGGGGGCGTCTGATTCGGGGGGCTGGGGGTTCTCAGGTTTTGGGGTCTCAGGGCTGGAGGTGTGTCAGGGCAGGGGGTCTGGCTTTGGGGTCTGGATGTCTGGTTCAGGGGGCTGGGGGTTCTCAGGTTTTAGGGTTCAGGGCTGGAGGGGGGGGTCGGGGGGGTGTCTCTGGCTTCGGGGTCTGGGTGTGCCTAGTTCAGGGGGCTGGGGGCTCAGCTTTTGGGCCCGGGGGGGGGGGTGTCTTTGGGGCTGGGTGTGTGTGTTTGGCTTTGGGGTCTGGGTGTCTCTGATTCGGGGGGCTGGGGGGTCTCAGGATTTGGGGTCTCAGGGCTGGAGGGGGTCGGGGTGGGGGCTCTGGCTTTGGGGGGTGGAGTGTGCCTAGTTTGGGGGGCTGAGGGCTCAGCTTTTGGGGTGGGGGCGTGTCTGGCTTTGGGGTCTGGGTGTTCTCAGGCTTTGGGGTCTCAGTGCTGAAGGGGGGGGCGGGGTGGGGGCTCTGGCTTCGGGGTCTGGGTGTCTCCGATTCGGGGGGCTGGGGGGTCTCGGGGCTGAAGGGGGGGGCGGGGCGGGGGTGCTGGCTTTGGGGTCTGGGTGCCCCTGGTTCGGGGGGCTGGGGGCTCAGCTCTAGGGGCCGGGGGGGGGTCTCCGGGGCCGGGGGGGTCCGTGCGCCCCCGGCGGCCGCGTGCAGCGCGGCAGCCCCGCGGATGCGGCAAAGGCCTGCGCATAAATTATGTTCATGACGCAGCAGCTAAAAAATCCCCCCGGAGGAGCAAAAATACAACCCCCCCCACCCCAGCCCCACGGCGAAAACCCACCCCCCACCCACCCCTCAAAAAAAAAATCCCCCCACCCCCCCTTTCCCCGGGCACCGGGGGTCCCGCCGCCGCTCCCCGCCTCCCGCCCCCCCCCCCCCCCCCCCCCCCCCATCGCCTCCCTCCCCTTTGTGCCGCCGCCGCCGCCGCTGTGAGATGAATTTTTAATTATTCTCCGGCAGAGGGAAGGCGCGGAGCGGCGCGGAGCAGCGCGACCCCCGCCCCCCCACCCCCCACCCCCGGCGAGCGCCCAGCCCCGGCGGCGCGGTGAGTGCGGGGCCGGAGCGGGGCCGGGGCCGGGCGGGGGGCGGCGGGCCCGCGCGGTGAATATGCAATGCAGTAATTAGCATAATTTATATATTTATGATAAAGAGTGATGGGGGGGGAACTGGCGCGGAGGGGGGAAAACGGCGGAGAGCGGGGTGCAGCGTTGGGGGGGGGTGATAAAAGCAGATTTGGGGGGAATCGGGATTGTGGGGGGCATCGGGATTTAGGGGGGGTAGTGGGGTTTGGAGAGGGGGTGGGAATTAGGGGGAACTGGGGACCCTGCACGCTAAGAGTGGGGATGCAAAGCGGGGGCGGTGAAGGTGTGATTGGGGGGCACCGGAATATGGGGGGGGGGGGGTAGGTAGGATTAGGGGGTGCCAAGGGAGAGCTAGGCGAGGTGGGGTCCCTGGGGGGACCCCGGGGCTGGAAGTGAGTGGAAAAGGGGGAGGAGGGGGCTGGTGAGCCCCGGGGCAGGGAAAGGGGGTGGGGGGCTGCCCTGGGGAGAGCTGGGGGGGGGGGGGGGGAGGGCAGGAGAAATTTGGGGCTGTGGGAGATGGCTGTTGGGGTGCAGGAGAGGAGCAACAGGGCTGGGGATGAGCAGTGCTGGGGGGGCAGGAGAGGAGGAGAGTGGTGGGGTCCTGCCGGGGGAGGGCAGAGGGACCCCCGGGGTGGAGGAGGGGGCAGTGGCCATGCCCTTGGGGTGCGGGGGCCAGGGGGGCAGGTGCCCGGCAGGGGTTTGGGTGCCCAGGGGGTGAGCAGAGCCCGGGGGGGGGGGGCGGGGGCAGCTGCTGCAGCTGAGGGGTGGGTGGAGAGTAGGACTGGGGGGGGTACCAGGGCATTTTGGGGTGCTCCAGCACAGTGTGGGGCAGGGCACCGGGGTGCTGGAAGGGGCTAGGGGGGCTGTGCAGCCCTGCAGGGGGGGGGCACTGCCCCGGGGACAGCCCCCACGGCCACCCTGAGCCCCTGGGTTTGCATTTTGGGGTGGGGGGGACCCTGCCGGCGGGCTGCAGAGCCCCGGCAGCACAGGGGATGGGGGGGACGGAGCGGGGTACAGTGCATCGCGACCACCCTGCGGGTGTGTTCGCTCCATCCCCACGGTGGGGGGGAGGAGAGGGGCTGCCCCCCCTGCTTAGACCTGTCCCCGGCACCTGCAGCCGCGACCATCTCAGGGTCAGGCATCGTCTTCAGCCGACCAGCTCTGCTTTAAAAGCCGCTGAAGGGGTCCCCCTGTGTCCCCCCAGTTGCTTTTCATGTCACCGGAGGCTTACTGGGGGGGGCCAGTGCCCCCCCAAACTGACCGTGATGTCCCTCCAAGATGTCCTGGGCCCTCGAGGTGGCATCCAGTCCCGGGGTGCTGGCAGGACAGGGATCGATGCGCCGGGCGCTGTTTTGGGGGAGACAGATGGGAGCTCCGAGCGCACCCGCTTGGGAGATCCAAAATCTGCTCCTGGTTTTGCCACGTTCCTCTGGCATGACCTTGGGAGGTGAACTTAATCCCATCATCTCCTCTTGTCTGGTGGAGTGGGAACAGAAATACTTTCCCATCTCTCCGGCAGAAAGGAGCGGATTCCTGGGAAGTCACCGTAAGCTGATCCGGCTGCTCCGGGTGCAGGGCACGGCACAGCAGCGGCAGGATGAGCCCCGCCGGGGTTTGCGTGGCAGGCAGCGGAGAGGGGGACCCCATCACCCCTGGCTGGGCACGGTTTGATTCGGGATAAAGCTTTTGCCCCCCAAAACCATAATGAAGATGAAGGGATTCAATGGAGGCCGCGCAGCCCAGCGGGAGCAGAGCGGGACGCAGCACGCTGCTCTCCCGGGCGTCTTCCCACTCATGAGAAAACCGTGGCCGGGAGAAAAATGTTTCTCTTTAATGGCACAGAGAGGACTGTGCAGATAATGGAGTTAAACCACCGAACTGGCAGGAAAGCCTGGTCAACTGGTTTGGGGTTTTCCCCCTTTTTTCAAGCAGGTTTTGGGACCCTCCGCCGGGTATTTCCTCTCCCTTGCCCGGGCAGCAGATGCTCTGATGGAGCGATTAGAAGTTCCCCAGTTATTTCTGCTGGGATCAGGGTGCTGGAGGGGCTGTGCCTGCACCCAGGCTCATCCCTGGCAGCTTTACGCAGGCTGGGGCCACAGGGATGCCACCAGCCTCTCCATCTCCTGCTCCTGTGTCATTTACGTCTCTCCAGCGGGATAATCCAGGCTGGGAAGCACCTGCTACGTGGCAGCAGCCCCATTTTCTCCACCGATGCAGATTCCCAAGCCGGCTCCTTCCCTGGCAGGCTCCCCAGGGCCACGCATCTGGGCTCGATGTAGCCCCTCGGTTTGCTTGATGAGCTTTATGGTCGCCCCGGGCGGCCCTGGCTCTGCCTCTTCGCTGGTGTTGGAAGGTGTGTTGGGCCAGTAGATGAGTTTTCCCAGACTCTCCTTTGGGATTTGGCTGCCCCAGCCCTGGCACGGGGTTTTCCAGGCATGAATTTGACACAACAGTGGATGAGGAACGCTGGGGAGCTGCCATGTCTCCTCCAAAAAGCCTCCCATTGGAAAAAAAAAAAACAAAACCAACCTGTCTTAAAAAAGATTTCACTGTCCTGCGGGTGCGGATGCTGCCAGCTTTCCTTTACAGCCCCGATCTTCAGGAATTTTACAGCTGGCTGCGAGGCGGCGCTCAGCAAGGCTCTGCATCCCTGTCGGCATCCCGTGCCCGGACCCGAAGCCCTGCCCTGGTACCATGCTGGGGGTTTGGTGCAGGGCCAAAAGAATGGAGGAGAAATGGAGTAGAAATTAGATGTACATCGTTTTGCTGCTTGGCGGAAAGGTTTTGATTTGGAGGTCAAGGCTGGCCAGTTCGGCTTCTGTCCTGCCAGAAGAAAATTCCTGGTTTTCTTTTTCCTCCTGGCGCACAGCAGGTGAGCGTGGGTGCAGGGATGCTCGCCCGGGGACACGGGTCTCTGTTGGGGACAGAGGGTTTTGAGACCTGCTGGCAGAGAGGTGTCACGTCTCATCCCCTGCCTCAGTTTCCCCATCGCTAAACACAGTAAAATCTTAAAAAGTGATAACGTTTAGAAGGGTAAGGAGGCGTTTTAAGAGGAAAACTGATTTGTGAGGAGGGAAAAAAATGGTGCAGACCGCTGGGGTCCAGGTCTCTACCACTGTGACACCTGGAAATACACTTTGAACGAGAACTCCCGCTGGCAGCAGTGTTTTGAGCCAGGATCTTTGTGGTGAAAAAAAAACCATGTGAGCTGGCAAGACGGCGGCAAGGGATGTTTGGGGCTGCGTCGTTACCGTAACGCTGCATTTCCAGGGACTGGGACTTGGAGCTGCCTCCTGTGCATGGGGGAGGCTGTGCCGGGGGTGTCCGTGCTCCTGCCTGCACCGTGAGAGCGTGCAAAGCCACTGTGGGGCAGGGACCGTGCACATGTGAGTGTGCAAAGCCACTGTGGGGCAGGGACCGTGCACATGTGAGTGTGCAAAGCCACCGCGGGGCAGGGACCGTGCACATGTGAGTGTGCAAAGCCACCGCGGGGCAGGGACCGTGCACCGTGCGAGCGTGCAAAGCCACCGCGGGGCCGTGTAAGAGTCGGTCCAAAGAGAACAGTATTGTCTCAACATTGCCAACAGCGACTTGGAGATGGACCGTGGTCCTCATGGACACCCAGACACAAAGACCCTGGGAAGGAGAGCTGCACGGTACGAGGAGTACCCAGCAACCTGGGGCTGGAAGGAACGATTACAATAAGGCCGCGTAACCGTTGTCCAGAAGATGGATCACAACCGTGGTCATAACAACGAACCAGAAAACATAAACTTCAGGTGAACTTTCTTCATTATAATACAAGCCCACACCTCCTGGTCTGAAGCCACCCGTCTCTAAGGCAAACCACGCCTCGGGCACTCTTCTTTGGACACGCTGGTAACCTGGCTGGAGAAGGTGGAGACTGGCAACAGTCCATGGGCCAGAGGAGGAGCAAGGCGTGTTCCTTGGTATAAAGGATGGCTCCTTAGAAACCCGACTTTGGAGATCTTCCCCACCAAGGATCACAACGATCGGAAGGACCGGCGGGACGCTGCCTGGACCTGGGACTGTAGGGACGCCTTGGACCCGTGGTGGTAGCTATAATCCTCTTTTCTTTTGACTTTATCTTTTCTTCACTTTCTGTCTTTCTACCTATCGCACGCCGCTTTATGGGCGAACAATACATGGTGCTGCTTGATTGAAGCATAACCCCTTGGCGTGGTCGCCTTGACTTTTGCGCTTTGAGATCATAGTTAACAAACCATCGTGAGTCCACTGAGGGGACTGTGACAGGCAGGGACCGTGCACCGTGCGAACGTGCAAAGTCACCGCGAGGCGGGGACCATGCACATGTGAGCATGCAAAGCCACCACGGGGCAGGGACCGTGCACCGTGCCAGCGTGCAAAGCCACCGCGGGGCAGGGACCATGCACATGTGAGCGTGCAAAGCCACCGCGGGGCAGGGACCGTGCACATGTGAGCGTGCAAAGCCACCGCGGGGCAGGGACCGTGCACATGTGAGCGTGCAAAGCCACCGCGGGGCAGGGACCGTGCACATGTGAGCGTGCAAAGCCACCGCAGGGCAGGGACCGTGCACATGTGAGCGTGCAAAGCCACCGCGGGGCAGGGACCGTGCACACGTGAGCGTGCAAAGCCACCGCGGGGCAGGGACCGTGCACACGTGAGCGTGCAAAGCCACCGCGGGGCAGGGACCGTGCACACGTGAGCGTGCAAAGCCACCGCAGGGCAGGGACCGTGCACATGTGAGTGTGCAAAGCCACCACGGGGCAGGGACCGGTGTCTTCGCGCCAGCTCTCAAGGCTCATCTACCTGAAGCTGGTGTCCACTTCTGGCGCCGTTAAACTCCTCAGCCTGGGATCGGGGTGTCCATCCAAAGGAGTTAATCCAGGATAATGACGGCGAGTAATTAGCGAGCTGTAGCCCTGTCCAAAATGTCTTCTGTGCAGAGTGGGTTTAATTAACCTCGTAGCGTTTCTCACCTGTGGCAAGTTTGTTCAAACTTCGATTTCCACCCACTTGGGATCCAAGTGGCTACATCTCTGACTCATCAACACTTGTAATTAACACGGCAATTATATTCACAGTGAGACTCGGAGCATCTTAAATTATCCTTCCCTTTATCCCCATCATCTTCTTTTTTTTTTTTTTTTCTCCTTTTAAATATTATTATTATTTTGTGCATTTCATTTCCTTGCTGCCATCTGTTGCGAAATGGCTGTCTTCTTGCTGTGTGCACTTCACACCACCATCTGGACAAATTATTTGTCCCATTAATTGCAAAAAAAAAAAAAAAAAAAAAAAAAAAAGTGTGAAGAAATGAAATGAAATGGTACTGCCGACCTGCCGAACGTCTGCTACGGGAGAAGCAGCCCACTCGGAAATCCATAGCACGCCACCAAACTGAATCGAGCCTGACATTATGAAATGTCTGTTTAATCGTCTAGCGCATTAATTGGTCTCTTTGCACGGCACCAAGAAGAAAAAAAATTGCCAAAAAAAATTTCTTTTCTATCTTCCCCCTGGGACAAGCCTGAATGGATCTACAGGGAGATAAATGCAGTGGGGGGAGCGGGGGGGTCGTGCCCCCTTCAGCCCCTCGCCGCTCCGGGATGAATCCGCGGTTCTGCGAGAGGCTCTTTACAGATGGGGACGGATAACGGCGAGGTCGGGTGGTGGCAGCGGCTCCTTCGGTCACCAAACTCGGGGGCTCCGAGAAGAGCTGCCCCGTGCGTTGACGTTTGGGTACGGTGGGCTTTGGGGGCAGCTCGCTGATGGGGCTGGGGTCACCTTTTCCCAACTTTTCCCAACTTTTCCCAACTTTTCCCAACTTTTCCCAACTTTTCCCAACTTTTCCCAACTTTTCCCAACTTTTCCCAACTTTTCCCAATGCTCCTCTGCCTTTTGGCTGTGATGAGGAGGGAGGAGAACCCGGCTGCGAGGCTGGTGATGCCTTGGGGTTGTCCCCTCTCGCCCAGGGCTGGCGTGGCTCCTCGTGGCTTGCGGGGAGCGTGGGAGCAGGCAGAGCTCGGCACCGAGGCAGCTCCCGGTTTTCTTTCCCTGCAGCCTAAACCCGGAGCGGTGCATCCCCGCGGCCGGCCCCGAGGAGCAGGACGCAGCAGCCAGCCCCGTCTCCTGCCAGGAGCGTCCTTTCACCCCGGAGCAAACCGTGAGTGAGTAGCTGCCCCCTCTCCCCACTGCAGCCTCTGCGATCCCACGGGATTTCAGCGCCCGCTCCGCTCTCCTGTGCCTGCGTGGGTGGTGTTGGATGTGTCTGTGCAGGATCGGGCCCTCGGCCATCCCTCCCCGTCCAGCTGTGGGCACTCTGCCCTCGCCTGCCACTTTGGGATCCCGCTTTGGGATTCCCTGAGGCTGCCTTTTGTACACACCGCTCGTTATTTATTATCTGCGGTGCAGCGACACTTTGGGGTCCCAGCAGCGACGGGCTGTTCCCTTTGCCAGCCGCTTGTCCCAGCCCTCCCCCGTCCCGGGCTCTGCCAGGCTCAGCCCAGGGATTCACACAGGACACGAACCAGCGAGGGCTTTTAGAGCAGCCAGCGACTGGTTTCCAGTAGCCGCTGCGAATTTTTAAACCTGGCCTTAGCTTCAGAGCAGGCAAACACCTTGGGATGCCGGTGCATCCCACGGTGGGATCCCACTTGGGGCTCGGCTGCCCGCTCCGACGAAGATCCCTACGTGACAGGTGTAGGGGGGAGCCGGGGGGGGGTCCTGGGCCGGCAGGGAGGTGGTGGGATGAGAGCAGGAAGCTTTCCCACCTCTTCCAGGTGCAGGAAAAAGCTGCTGTGAAACACTGGGGGGAGGATGCTCGTTCGCAGAGCCCCCAGGGGCTGCTCTGCTGTGCCAGGATCCGCCGCGCCAGCGTGGTCTGGCGATGCCGAGGGAAGATAAAGTGGCACATAGCAACTACCTGGAGCAGCGGGATCGTTCCCCATGGGGTGAATTCAGCAGGACGCAGGGTCAGAGCCCCCGCTGTGCCCCCAGAGACCCTCCCCATTGCCAGCTGCTCTCCGGAGAAGTTCACGAGGCTCCTCTGGAGCGTCTCGCTTCCCTTGCTCGCTCTTCTTGCAGCGGGACACTTCGCACCCCTGGTTTGCTGCTTTTGCCCCTTGCAGGCAGCACAGAGATCCCTTGCTCCGGCTTCCTCGCCGTTTGCCAGGCTCTGGCTGCTGGAGAGCTCATTAACTTTTAATAACGCCAGCTGCCAGTGTAAGCCACTCGCTTGTCCCTTGCTCTGGTCTCTGTTGCACTAGAATAAATTGTTAATTAAACTGTGCACCGGCATCCCAAGGTGTTTGCCTGCTCTGAAGCTAAGGCCAGGTTTAAAAATTCGCAGCGGCTACTGGAAACCAGTCGCTGGCTGCTCTAAAAGCCCTCGCTGGTTCGTGTCCTGCGTGAATCCCTGGGCTGAGCCTGGCAGAGCCCGGGACGGGGGAGAGCTGGGACAAGCGGCTGGCAAAGGGAACAGCCCGTCGCTGCTGGGACCCCAAAGTGTCGCTGCACCGCAGATAATAAATAACGAGCGGTGTGTACAAAAGGCAGCCTCAGGGAATCAGATGCTCAGCCCCTGTTGAGTTTCAAATGAGAATTTGGCTCTTAATTCAATTTAGGCCCCTTTGGATCAACAGGATCCTAATAACTATGTTTACTAATTGCATACAAATGCCAGCTCTGGCTCAGGATACGCTCGGTGGCCTCAGCAGGAGCCTGTGGCTTCTGAAATGCAGAGAAACGATAAAGGGCTCATCAGACGGTGCCAGGGGATGTTTCCTGGATCCTGGAAGTGCCTCCCGGGCTGACGTGACGGGCCGATGTATCACCGTGGAGCAGAGCGGCAGGGGATGCCTGCACTGCAGATTCCCTGGCAGATGTAAAAACCGAAGGATGAGCTACGCTAAGGCGAATTTGGGGCTGAAATTCCCTTTTGGATGAGGCACAAGCCTGGGGAGGCTCTGCCCCGGCTCTGTTTAACACGCTCGGATTAGCAGAGCTTGCCGGGGGCTGAGCGGGCTGGTCCATGTGATGCCAGCGTCCCTCGGGGGGCAGAGACAGGATCAGGCCCAGGGCAGGGGGTGGGGGGCAGCCGAGCTGTAGGGGAGCCGATGCTGCCGGGGGTTTTGGCACCCCTCGGGCTGGGAGAGCTGGGGTCTGGCTGCACCTAGTGGCGTCGGCGTGCCTCCAGGCTCCCCGGCAGTGGCACAAACAAGGACACCTTCGCACTTGCATTGAGTAATTTTGAATGTCATCCAGGCTGGCTGGTTAAATGCATCCCTGAGACGTTCCTAATAAAAAATTCATAAGCCTCTTATAAAGGCAATTACGCTGCTGCAAGGTAGCGAGGGGACAATACGTGACCAAATGAGTTAACGAAGGGCGTTGGAAGAGGAAGAGTCGCCTTCCAACAGGTGGGCCAAGCCCCTTCCCTCCGTGAACTGCTCGTTTTCCAGCTTAACGAAGTACCCCCAGAAGTGGGGTCCCCTCAGGAAGGAGCAAATTGACTCTCGTGCTTCTCACAGGCAGCTCAGGGGCACGGGGGGGTCGCGGGGAGCCTTTGAGGACCTGCTCAGGGCGCAGAGAGGAGGCACGGGCGGTTACACGTGGTCCCTGCCTGGATTTTAGGTTTTTTTAAAGCTGGCTGTAGGAGCGGCATCCTCGTCTCCCAAAAGGAGAGAGGAGGGGGAAGGTCTCAGCCCTTGCAATGACCCTTCCCTTGCTCCGCTGCTTCTATATTTGATGCTGATCCAACACGTTACGCTGCCCCGTGTCCGTGAGCTCTTTGCCAGGAGGTGATGGGAGGTACCCGAGCCCCCCCCGGGAGGAGCTGCATCCCCAGGGCGCAGGGGGGGTGGGCGTTAGCAAGCCCAGCGCTGCCCCGAATCGCACCCGGGGCCGGCACGGAGCGGGAGAGCCGGCTGGTAGAGCCAGGGAGGAGTAGGGAGGTGGTGGGACAGACCAGGTGTCCTCTGCACCCCGAGTCGAGCCAGCGTGTGACCCCGGAGCTGCTGGCTTGGGTTGGTGACGGACCCTCCCTTATCCCCCCTGGCAGCATGTGGAAGCTCTGAGCCCACTCCCACCTTTGCCGGGACGCCATGGACACGGAAGCGGTGCAGCCCCAGGAGGCCTTGCTGACCGTCAACGAGCAGGTACAGGCACTGCCGACCCCGGCCCCCCCGCGCCCCTTCGCACCCCACAGCCCGGGGGGCCACCGGGTGGGCAGCTGGCGTTTGGAGCCTGGCTCCGTGCCCCGGCATGGGGTGAAAAACCATCTCGTTCCTGCCCCACGACCCCCCCCTCCCCCCGGCGTTTGCCCCCACGCATGGCCACGCAGATGTTCAGCCCCATCTCTGGGAGCTCGGCTGCCCCATTTTGGGGGTTTTTGATGATGAAAAGGGGGCGCAAGGTCCCCGTCCCACTGCCTGCCAGGGCGCTTCGCTCGCGGTTTGGCACGGGGCAGCGGGAGGAGGCGCGCGTGCCTCTGCCCATCGCTCCCCCCATCACCCTGATATGGGGCGCTGGGGGGGGTCGCGGGGGGTCGCCTGGCCCCGGGTCAGACCCATGGGGCTGTACGTCGGTGCTGGCTCCAGTGCTGCCGATAACGGGGTGCCGGCTCCGCTGGGGGTGCCGCAGCCACGTTTTACCTGCTGAAGACGCCGTCCCCGATGCCCGTGGTGGGGGTAGCGTAGCAGAGCCCACAAGCTGCTGATTAACTAAAGCAGCGAGGCGCTGGGGGGGCTGCGAGACCCCCATCCATCCCTCCTGGAGGGGACGGGGTGGGCTCTGCTTGGTCTGAAGGGTCGCCCTAAGCCGTGGGGCTGGGGGAGCTCCTGGGTTGCGGGTGGGGGGCACCGCTGGGGGCTGGGGGACCCGCAGCTGACGGGACGTTTTGGGGCGCGTTTGCAGGTTATTGTCATGTCCAGCCACGAAACCATCCGAGTGCTGGAGGTCGGCGTGGACGCCCCGCTGCCGGCCGAGGAGGACCGGAAAGCCTTGGAGATGCCACCGGGGGAGGTAGCACGGGGCTCACCGGGGGAGACCGGCCCCCCGGGCAGAGAGGACATCCCACCCAGCACCCAGAGCTCCTGCAGCGGGGAGGCGGCCGGTAAGACCCCTTCCTTCCCCGGGGCTCCTTCGTTCCCTGGGCTGCTCCTGCTCCGTCCATCCTTGCGGGCAAAGTTTGGCTCCGGAGTTGGGTTGGAGCCAGCAGGACCAAGCTGCGCCCATGGGTGCAGGCAGAGCGCCGGAGCAGCCCCGTGCCGCGGTGGGTTTAGGAGCCAGCAAAACCAGTTCCTTCTCTGGGAGCTGGTGGGAAAAGCGTCCTGCAGCGAGGGCAGCCCTCACACACGTGCTTAGGGGACGTGGTGGTGCTGGGGGGCTCGGCTTCCCACATGCAGCTGGGGCTTGGGGCTCCTCTCCCCCTTGCCCCGGGGGGCCCCGGGGTGCTGAGCCGGTGCCTCCCTTCCTACAGCTCTGGAAATCAACTTCTGGGTAGATCCCACTCTATTCCTCGCTGCTTTTTGCCCGGCACCCCAATCCTGCGGGTCCATCCTGAATCCGCCTGCCCACGCCCGTGTCCCCTCTCCTGCCACTCTTGGGCTTTATTTATTAACGGGACTTTGTTCTGGGTGTCACCTCCATGCTGTATCTCACCAGATCCCCGGCTTTTTGCCCAAAAAAAACCCCAAACCAAACAGGCGGGACTGCAGCTTGTTTGAGGCCGGTTGGTAAGAGGAGGTGGCGAGCACCCCTCGGCGCGGGGGGATGCTCTGATCCCCCTGATCAGACTGGAGGGGACCAAAAGCTCGGCTTTTATGCCAAACCCATCGGGCCTGGCAGCATCGCCGCCCTGTGGCACGGTCTTTGCAATTTGGGAAGTGCTGGGTGTTATCTGGGCTTGGGTTTGGTAGGAATTTTTTTTTTTTTTTTTTTTTTAAAAGGCTTTTTTAAATTTTGCAGACCTGTAGTTATTTCTGGGCAAGGAACCAAACCCAAGAAGTGCCTGGCTCTTAGCTAAGAAAAGTATTTATTTGGTAAAAGGGGTTTTTTAGTGCCAAAGGAAAAGGCAGGAAAAGGGTGTTTTTCTTTTTACAAAAATAGAAGAGGATTAAGTGGATTTTATACTTGAGGGTTGCCATTATTAGAAGTTGAGCAGAATAAATACAGGAGGTTGCTCAAAAAACAAGTAGGTCTTTTGCAAGTAATAAATATGGATTAGGAGGAAGGTTTCCTCTTACTCCAATGTTCGTGATAACTAAGAAATACGAATATATTCTGTGAATTTGGGTGGGGGCTTGAAGGACGCCAGAAGCAGCTCAGCCCACGGCCCCCCCGTGCTGGGCGCTGGCCGCTGGGATCGGGGACCCTTCCCTTTCCAGCTCCCCCACCCCGGGTGAGCAGTTCAGGGGCTGACACCGCCTTAATTGCTGCTAATTTTGGAGCCGGCAGCTGGCGAAGGAAAGTGCCTCCTGCCAGATCTGCCACCCCCGAGAGGCACACGCAGCCCAGCAGACCCCGATATGCCCCCTCAACCCCACTATCTGCCGCGCTCGCTCCTCCCCGAATCACCCAAACTTCCCCCCACTTTGCCCCCTCCCCAAACCGTCCCATGGGAAGCCCCCCAGCGCCCTTCTTCTGCATCCCCTAACCTGGGCAGCCCCCCTGCCCTGGGGGACGTGGAGCGCTGCTCCCGAGGGTGCCCCAGGCTGGGCGAGGGTGCCCCAGGCTGGGCGAGGGTGCCCCACGCTGGGTGACGATGCCCCATGAAGGGTGAGGGTGCCCCAGGCTGGGTGTGGGTGCCCCACACTGGGCGAGGGTGCCCCAGGCTGGGCGAGGGTGCCCCACGCTGGTTGAGGGTGCCCCAGGCTGGGCGAGGGTGTCCCACGCTGGTTGAGGGTGCCCCACGCTGGGTGACGATGCCCCATGAAGGGTGAGGGTGCCCCAGGCTGGGTGTGGGTGCCCCACACTGGGCGAGGGTGCCCCAGGCTGGGCGAGGGTGCCCCACGAAGGGTGGCGATGCGTCAGGCTGGGTGACGATGCCCCACACTGGGTGAGGGTGCCCCACGCTGGGTTTCACGCCAGCTCCATGGGGCTGCAGCTCCCACCTGTGGGAGGGTGTTGGTTTCCTGGGTGCCCCCCCCAGCCCTGTCCTTTCCCAGCTGCTCTGGCTCAGCCGGCAGCATCTCTCCAACGCGTCTCCTCTGCCCTTCCCCAGGCAAAGCCAAACCGGCGGCCGGAGCGTCCCCCAGCACCGTCCCCTCCGGGGGCTCCTTCAGCCACGCCACGAGCCAGCAGCCGCAGCCCCTGGCCCCGCTGGCCGTGCAAGCCACCCCGCAGGTAACTACCCACAGCGGCGGAGCGGGACGGGCGAGGGGGGGAGAGGGCTGGGGTTGGCGGGGCAGGGGGGGACACGGGGGACAAGGTGGGGACCCCCGGGGAGGCGTCCGCTGGCTGTAGGTGACCCCTGAGGGCAGAGGCGGCCGCTCGCGGCATGGGGTGCAGGAGCTGCACCCCGAACCGCGGTGGTTTCCCTCTGCTTGGCGCCCTCGCCACGGGGCCTTGCGCCGCCGAGGTGCTGCCAGAGACGCGTCGGGTGGATTGTGAGGAAGGGGGGGATCCCCCCGCCCCGTCTCCCCACGGAGAGGGGGCTCCGCCGAGCTGGGAACCCAGCTGCTGAGATGGGAGGGACCCCCGGGCCGCCCGGCCGCTGGGTCTGCGCACCCCTTTAACAAAGACTTATGCCCCGCTGATGCTGTCTGCAGTGGCGTTGATTTTTGTTCTTTTTTAAATCTTGTTTACTTTTGCAGGTCTTGACTCAGGAAAACTTAGCAACAGTTGTGACAGGAGTAATGGTTCCAGCAGGGACAGTTACTCAACCTCTTCTTATCCCCATCAGTATTGCAGGTCAAGTGGCAGGTCAGCAGGGGCTGGCTGTGTGGACATTTCCTACAGCAACGGTCGCTGCCCTTCCCGGATTGACGGCTGCTTCTCCTACAGGGGGAATTTTCAAACCACCTATAGCCAATTTGCAAGGTAACCGGCCCCCTTCTGCTTTGCAGCCTCCTTAATCCATCCCCCCCACTCCCCACCCCCCCAGCTCCAGAGGACACCGCAGTGGGGTTGGATTCCGGGGATTTGCTGGCGGCTCCCCCAGCACGGAAGGTGCCAGGAGCCTGGGGAGGAAGGGGAGGGCAGGGGGAGGATGGTGACGGGGAGGAAGGCAGCGCGCAGGGCTGGGGTGTGAGGTCCAGGACAGATTTGGGGCTCCGGGTGCGGCACCTCGTTGCGGGGGCTGAGGTTCTGCAAGGAAGGGGGGGGACCTGTGGGCTGGGTGCCCCCTGCGATGCCGGGGGTCCCTGACAGAGGGGATCGTCTCTTGAGAGGGGAGGGGCCCGTCCCAGGAGTAATTGGCAGATGGGGCGATGGCGGGACCCCGGAGGCGCCCCTTACCCTCTGCGGGTGGGCGCAGCACCCCAGCTGGGCAGGATGAGTCCTGCTGTAGCGGAGGGGCTCGGCTCTCCTGGCGCACGGAGCTGGGGGGGGGCTTTCACTGTGGTGACACAAGCGCAGGGAGGTGAAGCACCTTCGGGAAGGTGGGGGGGACACCGAGCTCAGGGTCACCCCGGCGCCCTCGTCCTCCCCCCAGCTCACGCTCTCTCCGTCTCTTCGCTCCGCAGCCGCCGCCGTACTGAACACCACCATCCAAGCGCCGGTGCCGCCTGCCCAGCCGCTGCAGGCTGCGGTCCAGCCCCGGCCCCCCCTCCAGCCCCCCGCTGTCTTCCCCGCCGTGCCCGGCCAGCCCCCCATCCTGCCACAGCCCCCCGCAGCGCCCGCGCCGCCCGTGGCCAAGGCGGTAGAGACGCAGACCCAGATCACCGTCCAACCTGCCGGATTTGCCTTTAACCCTGGCATAGTAAGGAGCCTGGCAGCCCGCGGTGTGGAGTTTGGCACCTGCTCCCCCTCTTTTGGTGGCTTTCGTGGCCACAGGGAGCCGCGAGGAGTCGTGCATCCGCGGGGATGGCGCACCCTGCTTCAGCCGTCGTCTGCCGGGGGACGGTGCAAGATCCTGGCCTCAGTTTCCCCATCCGCGACGAGCCAGCGAGCCGGCGGCTTTGCTTTAGGCAAAATCTAAAGGACGGATTTAACGGATAGAAGGACCTCGAGGCACCGGATCCCACCGCGGCGGCGAGGCAGGGGTCACCCTGCCGCGGGGAAGGGGGTGGCCGGCCGCGCGCGGGGGGGGGCGCGGTGGCCCGGGGTGCCACCCGCGTCTCTGAGCCCCGGCTTTCGGTTCTCTGCAGATCGGCGCTGCTTCGCTGGGGGGGCAAACGCAGCTCCTCGGCTCCTTGGCAGCCGCCCCCGTGATCGCAAACACCATCTCCGGCATGCAGGGCATCACGGGCCAGATCCTGACCAACGCCCAGGGCCAGGTACCGCAGGGGGGGACACACCTGCCCTTCCCAGCCCCCCGCTGGCTGCCCCCGCGGGGCTGTTTCTCCTGAGGGACTCCGCCGGTGTGCCCCCCACCCTGGGGAAGGGGGTTCGCAGGGTGCACCCCCCCCAGCCCTGGCTGTCCTCCCTTCCCAGGTGATCGGGACCCTGCCGTGGGTGGTGAGCCCCCCCGGCGTGGCGGCCAGCCCTGCCCCGGCCACGCTGCCGGCCCAGAACCTGCAGGTGCAGACGGTGACGCCGCAGCTGCTGCTCAATGCCCAGGGCCAGGTCATCGCCACGCTGGCCGGCAGTGCCATCCAGGCGGCCACCAGCAAGAAAACCGGCACCCCCGAGCCCCCCCCCAAGAACGAGGTGAGCGATGGGCACGGGGCCGGTGGCCACATGGCTGCAGGGCTGGCGGCATCCCTGGCTGAGTGGCTCGGGGAGCGCTGAACGGCTTTGGGACCTGGCCACGTCACTCTGGGGGGACGTGAGCATCTTTGGGACCTGGCCATGTCACTCTGGGGGGACGTGAGCATCTCTGGGACCTGGCCACGTCACTCTGGGGGGACATGAGCATCTTTGGGACCTGGCCACGTCACTCTGGGGGGATGTGAGCATCTTTGGGACCTGGCCACGTCACTCTGGGGGGACGTGAGCATCTTTGGGACCTGGCCATGTCACTCTGGGGGGACATGAGCATCTTTGGGACCTGCCCACGTCACTTTGGGAGCATGTGAGTGGCTTTGGCACCCAGCCACATCAGTTTGGGAGGACATGAGCATCTCTGGGACCTGGCCACGTGGCTTTGGGACCTGGCCACATGGGTTTGGGAGCATGTGAGCATCTTTGGGACCCGGCCATGTCACTCTGGGGGGACATGAGCATCTTTGGGACCTGGCCATGTCACTCTGGGGGGACGTGAGCATCTTTGGGACCCGGCCACATCACTCTGGGGGGACATGAGCATCTCTGGGACCTGGCCATGTGGCTTTGGGACCTGGCCACATGGGTTTGGGAACATGTGAGCATCTTTGGGACCTGGCCACGTCACTCTGGGGGGACATGAGCATCTTTGGGACCTGGCCACGTCACTCTGGGGGGACGTGAGCATCTTTGGGAGCTGGCCACGTGGCTTTGGGAACACGTGAGCATCTTTGGGACCCGGCCATGTCACTCTGGGGGGACGTGAGCATCTTTGGGACCTGCCCACGTCACTTTGGGAGCATGTGAGTGGCTTTGGCACCCAGCCACATCAGTTTGGGAGGACATGAGCATCTCTGGGACCTGGCCACATGGGTTTGGGAACACGTGAGCATCTTTGGGACCTGGCCACGTCACTCTGGGGGGACGTGAGCATCTTTGGGACCTGGCCATGTCACTCTGGGGGGACATGAGCATCTTTGGGACCTGGCCACGTCACTCTGGGGGGACATGAGCATCTTTGGGACCCGGCCACGTCACTTTGGGGGGACATGAGCAGCTTTTGTGGCTTTGGGAACACGTGAGTGGCTTTGGGACCCGGCCACATCAGTTTGGGAGGCTGTGAGCATCTCTGGGACCTGGCCACATGGGTTTGGGAACACGTGAGCATCTTTGGGACCCGGCCACGTCACTTTGGGGGGACATGAGCAGCTTTTGTGGCTTTGGGAACATGTGAGTGGCTTTGGGACCCGGCCACATCAGTTTGGGAGGCTGTGAGCATCTCTGGGACCCAGCCGCATGGCTTTGGGAGCACATGAGCATCTCTGGGGCCTGGCAGTGTGGTTTGGAACCCAACCGTGTCACTTTGGGATGTGGCCACATTGCTCTCAAAGCATGTGAGCGTCTTTGGGACCTGGTCAACGTTGTGTTGGGGGGACATGAGCATTCCTGGGACCTGGACGCTGCTCTGGAAGCACAAGGGTGTCTTTGGGACCCGGCTGTGTTGCTCTGGGACCCAACCATGTCACTTTGGGAGGACGTGAGCACCTTTGGGACGCAGACAAGTGGCTCTGGGGACCAACCACGTTGCTTTGGGAGCCCGTGAGCATCTTTGGGATGTGGCCTCTCGTGCCCCACGGTGCTGCCCCATGGGGCATCCTGCACTTTGTGCCCACCAGTGTCCCAGCCGGGATGGGACGTGACCACGGCTCACCTTGGCGTGAGCAGAGGTGCTGGTCACCCCCAACCCGGAGTGGTGGGACGCCCCAAACCCAGTACAGAATTGTCACAGCCCCGTTCCCAGCGTGGAGCTGGGTGGCTTCCAGCGTCATCCCCCCCCCCCCGGTCCCAGCCTGTCTCGCCTGCCCTGTCAGCAGAAGCTGCACGGTGGTCTCCTGCGGGAGCCGGTGGGCAGGGAGCAGCCCGGCCGTGGCGCCGGAGGAGGGGACCCCCACTCTGGGGGTGCTGACCCTCCCTTCTGCCCCAGGTCCAGCCCATCCAGCCGGCCCCGGCACTGTCCCAGCCGGCCGTGGTGATGGCAAACCCTGCCCCGGCGGCGAAGGCTTCCTCCGCGCCCGTCCCCATCACCTGCTCCGAGACCCCCACCGTCAGCCAGCTGGTCTCCAGTGAGTCACAGTGGGGGATACTGGGGGGATCCCAGGGACTGGGATCCCCTGGGATAGGGAGAGGTTGCTGGGGATACTGGGGGGTCCCGGGGACTGGGATCCCCTGGGATAGGGAGAGGTTGCTGGGGATACTGGGGGGTCCCGGGGACTGGGATCCCCTGGGATGGCGAGAGGTTGCTGGGGATACTGGGGGGTCCCAGGGACTGGGATCCCCTGGGAATGGGGAACACACAGCCAGACTCTGCATCCATGGGGGTGAGCGCTGGCCCCCAGCCTTCGTTATGGAGCCTAACGAAGGAGATGCTTGTTAGGGGGGGTGGGGCGGGGGGGGGCTCCGTGGCCATTTCACGGCAGCCCCCGCATCCCTCCACCGGCAGAGCCCCCGGCTCCCAACAGCAGCACGGAGGAGGACGGGATTAACCTGGAGGAGATCCGGGAGTTCGCCAAGAACTTCAAGATCCGTCGCTTGTCCCTCGGCCTGACGCAGACGCAGGTGGGGCAGGCGCTGACGGCCACCGAGGGACCTGCCTACAGCCAGTCGGCCATCTGCAGGTACGGGGGGCCGGGGGGGGGCCGGGGCGGCCGCGTCCTGCGGAGGGACTGGGGAGAGGAGCAGAAGCGGAGGAAGGGAGTGAAGGTGGGGAGAAAGGAGGAAAAGGAGAGAAAGGAGAAATGGAGAAAGGGAGGGAAGTTGGAGGGTGGGGAGGAGGAAAATTGGGAGAAAAGAGGAAAAGGAGAGAAAGGAAAATGGGAGGAAAGGGAGGAGGTTGGGGAGAAGGAGGAAAATTGGGGAAAAGGAGAGAAGGGAGAATTGGAGAAGGAGAGGAAAATGGGAGGAAAGGGAGGACATTGGGGAGACAGTGGAAAATTGGGAGAAAGGAGGAAAAGGAGAGAAAGAACTGGAGAAGGGGAGCAAAGTTGGAGGGTGGGGAGGAGGAAAATTGGGAGAAAAGAGGAAAAGGAGAGAAAGGAAAATGGGAGGAAAGGGAGGAGGTTGGGGAGAAGGAGGGAAATTGGAAGAGAAGAGGAAAAGGAGAAAGAGGAGGACTGGAGAAAGGGAGGAAACTGGGAGGAAAGGGAGGAGATTGGGGAGAAGGAGGGAAATCAGGCGAAAGGAGGAAAAGGAGAGAAAGGAGAATTGGAGAAGGGGAGGAAAATGGGGGGAAAGGGAGGACATCGGGGAGAAGGAGGAAAATTGGGAGAAAGGAGGAAAAGGAGGGAAAGGAGAACTGGAGAAGGGGAGCGAAGTTGGAGGGTGGGGAGGAGGAAAAAATGGGAGGAAAGAGGAAAAGAGGAAAGGGAGGAGATTGGGGAGAAGGAGGGAAATCAGGCGAAAGGAGGAAAAGGAGAGAAAGGAGAATTGGAGAAGGGGAGGAAAATGGGAGGAAAGGGAGTTTGGGGAGAAGGAGGGAAATCAGGTGAAAGGAGGAAAAGGAGAGAAAGGAGAATTGGAGAAGGGGAGGAAAATGGGAGGAAAGGGAGGAGGTTGGGGAGAAGGAGGGAAATTGAGAGAAAGGAGGAGAAGCAGAGAAATGGAGAAAGGGAGGGAAGCTGGAGGAAACAGGAGGTTGGGGAGGAGGAAAATTGGGAGAAAAGAGGAAAAGGAGAGAAAGGAAAATGGGAGAAAGGGAGGAGGTTGGGGAGAAGGAGGAAAATTGGAAGAGAAGAGGAAAGGGAGGAGGTTGGGGAGAAGGAGGAAAATGGGAGGAAAAGAGGAAAATTAGACAAAAGAAAAATTAGGGAAAGGGGGGGAAATGAAATACGGAGAAAAGGAAGCAAAATGGAGAACAGGAGAACTAGAGGAAGGGAAGAAGATGGGAGAAAAGGAGGGTGGGCGGCATCGCTGCCCCCAAAGCCCCACACATCATCGCTCCCTGCCATGGTCCCGTCGGTGCCCCCAGCCCCGTCCCAGCGTGTCCCCCCGCGGTGTGCCCCCATCCTGGCCGCATCCCTGCGGATTTCACCGTGTCCGCTGCAGGTTCGAGAAGCTGGACATCACCCCCAAGAGCGCCCAGAAGCTGAAGCCGGTGCTGGAGAAGTGGCTGAGCGAAGCTGAGCTCCGTAACCAAGAGGGGCAGCAAAACCTGATGGAATTCGTGGGGGGGGAACCCTCCAAGAAGCGGAAGCGCCGCACGTCCTTCACCCCCCAGGCCATCGAGGCGCTCAACGCCTACTTCGAGAAGAACGCCTTGCCCACCGGCCAGGAGATCACCGAGATCGCCAAGGAGCTCAACTACGACCGCGAAGTCGTCCGCGTCTGGTTCTGCAACCGCCGGCAGACCCTCAAAAACACCAGTAAACTCAACGTCTTTCAGATCCCCTAAACTGGGGAGGGGGACGGGGTCATCCCCCCCCCCCCCCCCCCCCCCCGCCGCCATTGCCCACCCCGACCTCCTGCCATCAGCACTTTTGCCACCGACTTGGTCCCCCAGCCCCACGGCGGGGGCTGGGGTCTCCACCACCCCACCGTGCCCGTAAGGTGTGTCCGTGTGTCCGTCCCCCTTTCCTCCACATCACACATGACCTAAGCGTGTTCGCGTCGGATGTCAGGCCTGCCTCATGCCTCCTGCCTGTAACGTGCGTGGTGACGGACCCCCTGCCTGCACGCGCCGCCTCTCCTGCCCCCCCAATGTCATCCCCTTCCCCAGAAAAAGGTGATTTTCATTTTTTGGCCGTTTTCCCGTGTTTCTGAGGTAGCGTCGTGGCTCGCTAGGGGTGAGCCCCGGTTTAATTTCACCCCCACCCCCCGTTTGATTTCGGCGGTCCCCTGCCTCACAGTGGGCTTCTCGGTGTGACCCCCACCCCAGCCACGGGGACATCACCACGGGTGGTGGCTGGGGACTTCACCAGGGTTTGGTTGAGGGTTTTCGGGGGGGCAACCCCCGTAACAGAGGCAGCACCCCTTCCCTGCCTCCCCCCACCCCGAGCCCGGGGGCCAGGTGGGTTGGGGGGCTCCATCTCTCGCCCCCTTCTCGCCCGGGGAGCGGTGGGGAGAGGTGACAGCTGGAGGGGGGGAGGTTCGGGGGGACGGGGAGGGGGCGCCAGGTCCCGCTGAGGACACGGCAGACTGATGCACTTGATGTAGTGGTGTGAAATAAACAGTATTTTTCTTTTTTCTTTTCCTTTCCACTTTTTTCCGGCGGAGGGGAGGGAATTGGGAGGGAGGGGGATGTCGCTGCGCTGCTGTGGCTTCCCATGCCACCAGTTTTCAGGGGAGCGGCTGCGAGGATGGCACTGGGCCGGCGTCATTCCTTCCATCCCCCCTGCAGCGCTGGGAAGGAGAAAAGCACCCCCCGTCCCCCACCCCCCGCTGCCGGCTGAGCCCCGCGCAACTCAGCGCACGCATGAGCCGGAGCCGGGACTCGAACCGGGATTCTGGAGGAGGCGCAGCGCGGCCCCGAGCGCCCCACGCCGTGCCGCTCAGGCCCCGCCCCCCGGCCAATCCCCGCGCCGCGTACCCGGCGCGAAGCTCTCCATTGGCTGCCGCCCGCCGCGCGTCACCCGGCGGCCCGCGGCTCCCATTGGCTGGGCGCGGCGGCGGGGCGGGGCCAGCTCCCCGCTGGCGGCGGGGGCGGGGGGCCCGCGGTGCCGCCGCCTCCATCTTGCGGGGGCCGCGGCCCGGGGCCCTCGGCGGGGCGGGAGCGGGAGCGGCGGGGCCGGGGCCGGGGGGGGCTCCGGGGGGGGGCTCGGCGGGTGCAGCCCCTCGGGGAGGCGGCCCTGGGGGTACAGCGGGGCCGCGGGCAGCCCCTGGCGGGGTTTGGCCTTTGAGGGGGGGCCTGGAGCCAGGGAGGCCCCGCGGGGGGCGGCAGGGCCCGGGGGGGGGTGTGTGTGTGTCCCCGAGGGGGGCGGCCCCGTGAGGGGGTGCAGGGGTCCCCTGGGGGTGCAGCCCCGCGGGGAAGGGTCAGTAGGGCCCGGAGCCCCCCGGGGGTGGAGGCCCTTAGTGGGGGGGCTGAGGGGTTTGGGGGGCCCCGGCGGGTGAGGCCCCGGGGGGGGGTTGGGGGCTGGTGTGGCCCCTTGGGGGGGGGGGTGAGGGGGTGCAGCAGGCGGGGGGGAGGTCGAGCCCCCTGCAGCAGGTCTTGGAGGAGGGGGGGGGTCCCCCCAAGTTAGCCACCCCAGGGCAGGGTCCCCCGAGGGGTGGGGGGCCGGGTGCCCCCAGGAGACAGGGGGAGCGCGGCTGAGCCCCCCCAGGGGAGCGAGCCCACCTGCCTGCCGGGGGGGTGTCGCACCGGGGCAGGTCGCCCAGGAGCCCCCCGCTGCCCTCCCCCACGGGGGACGCGGCCCCCTGGCCCGGGGCGGGCGCCCCGTGCCGCTGGGTGAGGATGGCCTGGGCGCTGAAGCTGCCGCTGGCCGACGAGGTGATCGAGTCGGGGCTGGTGCAGGACTTCGACGCCAGCCTGTCGGGCATCGGCCAGGAGCTGGGCGCCGGGGCCTACAGCATGAGGTAGGTGGGCTCCGGCGACGCTCGGGGGTCCGTCCCGTGCCTGGCAGAGAGGCTGGGGGCTCAGGGTGGGCTGAGGAGCCCCAAAACGCTCCCCAGGGTGGGGGACCGGCACGTTCGGTGGCCGCGGTGTCACCCTGGGGGTAGTTCGGGAGCGAGTTGGGCGCTCGGCTCCGTTTCCAGCCCTGGGATGTGGCGGTGGGCGCTCGGAGTTGGGATGGAGTCGCGGTTGCAAGGGGCTGGCTGGGCACTGGGGGGTGGGGGGGCTGGGCAGCCCTGGGGGCTCTTTTGGGCTTTGGCCACCCGATGGCCTTGATCTGCAGCTCCATCACCCCGCTTCGTCCCACGCTTCTCCATCGCTGGTCAGAAGAGCCCGCAGCCGGTTGCTTTGGGTTTACGCAGCCTACGCTGATCCCCCCCAGAAGCTAATCACCCCCCAGAAGCTAATCACCCCAGAAGCGGTACTTTGCTCTAATTAATTACCCTCCCAGAGGAACAGGGGCATGGGTTTTTTGGGTCAGACCAGCTCCTGACTGAGCTAACCCAGGAGCCAAGGCTCGGAGCAGGACCCCCGCGGGGTCTAGCGCACGAATGTGATGCTTGGGACCGGGACCTGCTGGCCTCGGGTGCTCACGCTGTACGTGGCCCGTGCTCCAGAGATGCTCCTTGGTCCTCCCGATCCCGGCTCTGGGATCCCGGCTCTGGGATCCAGCCGCTTGGCCGAGCCCCCCGTGCGCGCTGAGGCCGAAGCGCAGCGTCGTGCCCCCCGTTTGAGGCGTGAGAACGCCTTGTCTCCGCCTGCGCGAGTCACGACGGGGAAGTGCAGCCCGTGGACGAGGCGTTGGACGGGCCGGGGGCTGCGGGCAGCCACGTGCTTCCCCACCGCCGTCCTTGATTAATTAGCTCCGTCGTCCTTGATTAATTAGCTCTGTCGTGGGGCAGTGCGGATCCAGCGCCGTCTGCGAAGGAGTTGCCTTGATGTAACTTGTGTGAGAGCGTTACTAGTTTGGCTGCAACTTCTGCCCTGTTTGTTTTCACCCTGGGACCCTCCTCGGCTGGAAGCGAGGGGGGAGGACGAGGTAGATCCCCCCCCCCCCCATCCCCATGTGGACCCCAGGCAGGTGTCAAAGAGCCTGGAGGTCCCCGTGTCCTAATTTTCCGTACCGCTCTTACCGGTGCAAAAGGGCTTTGGACTCTGGGTTGGTGACATGGTGGCTGTGTCGCTGCCCTGGGCGCAACCTACGGGGCTCGCTCGGCCGCCTGAAACCCGACTCTGTTTTTCCAAGACTTTTCTTGACCTGCGCTGCCCGTAAATAGAGCGTGTGCCCCCGTAGGTGAGCGCCGACCTTCCTGTCTTGACATCTGACATTTTCTCTCCGTGTCGCGGGAAGGGGGGAAAAGGTTTCAACAGGCACCTCGGGTTTTGAGCGTGTTTGGGACTTTTTGCGGGCTTGCCCCGGGGGGGGTGTTCCGCTTTTGTTCCTTCTCCCTATGGAAGAGGCACGTTACTTCCTTGGGAACGAGCGCTGGTAGGTGCCGGTGGGTGATGAGGGTTGTGGCTCGGCTGGAAGCTTTCTCTCGTTTGAGTTGCACGGTAGGGTCGTGCTTTGTGTTTGTTAATGAACCTGAATTTGTCATGTTACTGTTGTTCCCCGGAATTCGTGATGTTACTGTTGTTCCCTGGAATTTGGTTTTTGAGGAGAGCGGAGCTGGTTTTGGAGGTGATAACCGGGCATTGGCTGAACACGTCTGCCCACAGTTATTCTCCCCTCTTTTCTAGGAGATTCTGTCCCACCCCAGAGCCGGAGCTGCTAGGTGAAGTGTCTTCCCAAAAGCACATTAAATTGCGCAGGGAAGGAGTGGGTTTTAAGCGGAGGGGTGTCCCTCGGAGTTGCAGGAGCTTCTCCAGGTGCCTTTGAGCAGGCGGGACTGCACCTGGGTTGGTCTCAAGAAAAATCTGCCGATGGCTGCTGGGTTTGGCCAGGCTGGGCGTCATGGGGGGCTGCTGGTGGGACGGTGGTACCCGAATGCCTCGCAGCTTCCTGGCTCTTCCCCAAGCAACCCCCAAAATGACCACTCGAGCTCGGTGGGTGATGGTGGGGCGGGAGGCGAAGTAACAAAGTGCCTCCTGTGCCACCGAGAACGTGCTTCCCCCGGAGCTGCTGGGCCCGGGGGCTGCCGAGCTTTCTCTTGCCGTTTTATAACCACGTTGTCTCTCCAGATATTTAATTTATTGCACCACGCCACGTGTAAAGCTGACCCTGTCACCTGGGTCCTGCGGCACAGGACGACCCAGACAAACGAAACCTGTGGCCGCGGCGATGCCGAGGGACCGCGGCCGGGGTGGCGTGGCGTGGCGATGCTCCAGCCTCCCTGTTGCACCAAAAGCAGCTCTGCTTCCCCGATAGCTGCTTGCAAAAGCAAACCATCGTTTGCTCGATGATTATTCCTCGCTAATTGGGTTGGGCTCTTGTACCAGAAATACAGGGATGCGACAATCCTACATTTTGGGGTTGGTATTTTTCCCCCTTTTGCAGCTTGTAATAAAATGTGGGGTTGAGGCTGTGGTTAGGCAGGGTCTCGGCTAACACAAACCTAGAGGCTGGCTTTGGGGAGGTTTGCAGGGATGGCTCTGCCGGCCCGTCCCTCTCAGCAGGTGTCTGAGTGCCCTTGGTGGCTGAGTGGAATCGCTGGAGGCCTGAGAAGCAGTTTGTGATATCGCAGCCACCCGCTGTGCTGCGGAACGTGGATCCAGCGGCGGCCGAGAGCTCCGCGTGCACGGGACGAGCGAGTGGAAGCCGGGATGACAGCGATGTGCCGGCAATCCGAGCGGGGAGGTCGCAGCTTTGAGTCTTTCTCACCCAGCCTGTTTTCCTGCGAGGCAAAGCAGAAGAAAGAGCGAAGCCCCCCGGGGTCTCCTGAGGCTGCAGACGTGGGGTTGGAGCCCGGCTGTGGTGCAGCCTGCGAGGCACACGAGCGCTCACGTGCGCAGGAGAAGCGCGCCCCGCATTCCTCCGGCCGCAGGGGGAATTTGTGCAGGGCGCAGCCTTTCCGTTTTCCTGTCGGCACAAGAGGTTGGTGCTGCTCTTCCCCATCCCATAGGATGGGCCATCTGTGCTTCATCCTGCCTCGGCAGCTTGCTGGGGCGAGGAATTCTTCGGCGGGATGAAACACCGTTCGTTCGCCTGCTAATGAGATGGAGCTGCAGGGAAGTTCGGCCTCCGGGTTGTGTAATTTGCCTAATTGTGTACACGTGCCTTGATGACACTGGGGCATCTGCAGGGCTCTGTAGTGTCTGACAGCGGGATTTGGGCAGGGAAGGGCTCTGCCGCTCGGCTTGGGGCGGCGGCGGTGGGTGCTGCTGGCGCAGCGTTGGAGGAAAGGTGGGTATTTAATCTCTTGGAGACCAAAGGGTTAAAGCCCTGTTAGGGTGGGAGCTGGTATTTGGCCAGGTAAGTCCAGTTTTATCTTGGGAAAGGTTTTTAATGTTCAACTAAAGAAAAAAAAAAAAGCTGATTTAACTCCTTCCTCATGCTCCCGTGAGCCCAAAGTCTGTAACAGGAGGGACAGGCGACCTGAGTCTTCACCATGGCTCAGTGTTGCGCAGCTGCCCCTGCACAGCTCCGTCCCCACTGCCCCCCCGCCACGTTTCACCTGGGGGCGATGGGGTGGCTCTGGGTGACCTGAACAGCTCCATCCCCACTGCCCCCCCCGCCACGTTTCACCTGGGGGCGATGGGGTGGCTCTGGGTGACCTGAACAGCTCCATCCCCACTGTCCCCCCTGCCACGTTTCACCTGGGGGCAGTGGGGTGGCTCTGGGTGACCTGAACAGCTCCATCCCCACTGCCCCCCCGCCACGTTTCAGCTGGGGGCGGTGGGATGGCTCTGGGTGACCTGAACAGCTCCATCCCCACTGTCCCCCCACCACGTTTCAGCTGGGGGCGGTGGGGTGGCTCTGGGTGACCTGAACAGCTCCATCCCCACTGTCCCCCCGCCACGTTTCAGCTGGGGGCGGTGGGGTGGCTCTGGGTGACCTGAACAGCTCCGTCCCCACTGCCCCCCCGCCACGTTTCAGCTGGGGGCGGTGGGGTGGCTCTGGGTGACCTGAACAGCTCCATCCCCACTGCCCCCCCGCCACGTTTCAGCTGGGGGCGGTGGGATGGCTCTGGGTGACCTGAACAGCTCCGTCCCCACTGCCCCCCTGCCACGTTTCAGCTGGGGGCGGTGGGATGGCTCTGGGTGACCCGAACAGCTCCATCCCCACTGTCCCCACGCCACGTTTCAGCTCGGGCGATGGGGTGGCTCTGGGTGGCCCTGGCAGCCCATCCGCAGCTCTGCAGTCACGTCCCCACCGCTTGAACGTGTTTGCCCGGGTTCTGCTTTCGCTCCGGGCTCTGCTCGTGTGCATGGGTGGGAGGATGGTCTGGTTTATACACGACGGAATAATCGCTCTTGGCCATTGTTACGGCTCAAAACAACTGCTGAGAAACAGCTTCTGAAACAATTTCTATTAAATACATGTCCGTAGGCTCAAGGGTATTGCTGATGGTTTTTAAATTAAGATTATTCAGCAAGTTCTTGTTGCCACATGGCCTTTGAAGTATGGAGGAGTGTCTGTGATCACAGGGGAGCGGAGATGTAACCGCAAAGACCAGGAGACATCCTTCTCCTGGGAAAAGTTGGTAGCACGGGGCTTTTAACACCCTGGCTTTTCCCGGGCAGCACCGAGAGCGGTGTGACAGCATCCAGGGGACGGGGAGCCCAAGCTGGTACAGCTGGAGCGGCTGCGTGCTGCCTGGTGGCACAGCGTGGAGCTCCCGCGGAGCCCGTCTCGCACAGCCTGGTAGCCAGGAGGGCGCCTGGGCTGTGGCAGGTTAACGGAGTGTGGTGAAGCCACCCTGACCCCTCAGGGCAGTTCCTCCTGTCCTGAAATGTGGCTTGGGGCAGGAGGCAGATCTGCGAGGTACACAGGAGGTGCCTGTGGCTGTCTTACCAACCTGGTCTGATTTCTCCCACGTCCCGCGGCGCAGGGACCCGCCGCGTGGGCTGTGACGTGCGGCTTTTTCGGACCTGCAGGGCATCCCAGGCTCTTGGGCCGGGCCAGGGCTGCGCGGTGCTCAGCACAAAGTGCGTTGGGTCTGGGGGCTCCTCAGGGAGTTTGGGGAAAGCTGGGGGGGCCGCCTCCTGCCGCTTTTGTGCTGGGAGGGCTCCTGCCGTGTCGGGATTTGCTCCACGGAGATGTTTGCGTGCGTCCTGCAGGTTACAGCTACAGGAGGGAGGGTCTGGCCTCCGCCTGCGCTGACACCCCCGTTTGCTGGGGCACGGGGGGCTTTTGTGGACACAGAGGGGGCAGCGGCGAGGAACTCGGTGACCTTGACCTGAGCCAGACTTGGAATTCCTGCCAAGCCTCTCCTGGGGGGTCGGCAAGCCACGGGGAAGGGGTTAGGGGCCGGCCTGCTGGCAGCGGTGGGCAGGCTGGGACCACGAGGAGGAGGATGAGCGTTTATGGGTGACGCGGCTGTCGTCCTGCGCGCCTCTGCAGTGGTGCAGGCGGCTGGGCTGCAGGCTGACACGCCAGCCCTGGTGTCCCTTAGCCCGAAACGTGTGGGGTTTGGGTGGGTGGCGATGCTAAGCTGAAAAAAGCTTTAGCAAGGGCAGATCTCGGGTCCTCAGACCAGTCGGTTTGCTTGAACGCTCCTTTGAGCTTCTGCGGAGATGGCGGGGGGTGGTTTTACCTAAAAAAAGCTCAAAGCTCTGCCTAGGAGGAGGAACTGAATGCCGAAGGCGTTGCCTCTCTGTAGCCAGAGCCAAAGTGAGTGTCTGACAAATCTCTTTGCAGCGACGTCCTTGCCCTGCCCATCTTCAAGCAGGAAGAATCGAGCTTGCCCCCCGAAAACGAGAACAAAATTCTGCCTTTCCAGTACGTGCTGTGTGCCGCCACGTCCCCCGCTGTCAAGCTCCATGACGAAACGCTCACCTATCTCAACCAAGGTGAGAGAAGTCCACGGGCCGAGCGAGCCTCGTGTTTAACACCCTAAAAAGTACAATTCTGGAAATTTCCCCTCGAGAATGGAAAGCGCCTCAGTAGTAAACCCCAGGTTGTTCCTGTTGGGAAGTGCTGCTTCCTTCGCCTTGCTGCCTGCCCCCAGCTCACGGCGGCGGTGTGAATTGCCGGTAGGATTTAACCTCATCAAAATCTGTGCGATTTATAAGGTGGTTTACTGCTGCTGGGTGCTCTGCAGGGGGATGTTTTACAGGTTCGAGCTGTACCCGCTGCTTTCAAGTAGAACTGGAAGATCAGGGTTGGCGACCAAAGGCAGATGGAGCTTGTGTAATCGATTTCTTCCCTGTTCTTGATCTTGGGTTAATAAGGGTAATTCCTGGAAAGTACTGCTGCAGGAAGGGAGGGATTATCTCTTCCTGGAGGTGTGTTACAGCTGTGGCTCTGATGGCTCCTGTCACACACCCCCCAACACCTGGCAAGGAGATCAAGTGGCACGTCGAGTGTGGCAGGAAAAGGTGTCAGGGTGGCAGCAGGGTCCGTCCTGACTAACGGGCAGGTACCTTGTCGCCTTCCCCCCAGGGCAGTCCTATGAAATCCGGATGCTGGACAACAGGAAGATCGGGGAGCTGCCGGAGATAAATGGGAAACTGGTCAAGGTGAGCAGAGCACACGGGTGCGCGCGCCCAGCTGGGGGTGTCCCCTGCCCTGGGGGGACGTGGCCTCACCCTGCGCCCCCACAGCGGCCGCCGTGACAGCGTGTGTGGCGTGGGTCTGCCTCGCCTGGGGGTTTTGTTTTCCCTTTTTCCTTCTCCCGCTTTGTGGAGACCAGCCCGGCTGGTGCTGTCCAGCCGGTCCCTGGGGACAAGGCAGGAGGCAGTGGCAGGAGGGATAAGCTGGGACCTTCGTGCTTCCACCCCAAGGGTCCATCTGGGCTCCCTTGCATTGCTTCGGCTTCTCCGTGAAGCCTTCGGGCTCCTCTGCTCCCCTCTCTGCCCCTTTTCTCGTGCCGGGAAGCACCTCGCAGCTCGAGTTTCCCACGGCAGCTCCAGCCCCAGACTGTTTCTCCCCTCTAGAGCATATTCCGGGTGGTGTTTCATGACCGGCGCCTGCAGTACACGGAGCACCAGCAGCTGGAGGGCTGGCGGTGGAACCGGCCTGGGGACAGGATACTGGACATCGGTGAGTCCCCGGGGCTGGCGGAGACGTGGGTGCCCGAGGTGCCTCCAGCCAGGCTCCCGGTCCCTTTAAGGGACAAAGTGCTGTCACGGTCCCGCGTTTTGAGAGACGTGGTTGGTTCTTCCATAAGTTCCCTGCAAATCCCTTCCCGCTACAAACCGCAGCTGGTTCTCCGTATGTGCCCCTACAGATATCCCGATGTCCGTGGGCATCATTGACCCGAGAGCAAACCCAACCCAGCTCAACACGGTGGAGTTCCTATGGGATCCTTCCAAGAGGACTTCTGTGTTTATCCAGGTAAAAGAGGAAAAGCGGAAAAACTCCCGTTGCGGGCATCTAGGGGGAAAAAATAAGTTTTCCAAGGGGGAAAAAGATGCTTTTTCTAACTCGGGAGCACTGAAATAGCAGCCAGATGCTACAGTGGTAGAAGGATGTCAACTAAAACACGCCCTGCCTCCTGCAAGAGAGCAGCAGCCCATGAGGGAGCAAGGCACGGGCACAGCTGACCACCAACCAGTTGTTTTACACATTTTAGTGGTGGTTTAGGTCCCACTGTTTCCAGAATTTGAGTCTCCATCCTGCTTAGATGCTTTTGCACATCTCACCAGCTGCCTAAAATACCTTTTGGAAGTCTGGCCCTCCCAGCCAGGATACACGGGCTGCCGCCTGCGGAGGCTGGTGCCGCAGAACTGGCTGCCCTGCTGGTCTGGGGCTTGCTTGTGGCATTAAGAGGTTGCAAAACTTGTTGAAAGAATGTGGCTCCACCTCTGCCATGGCATCCCCTTACGTCCTTCATGCTGGGGGGGCTTGCGGTCCCATCCCCGCTCCGTATTTCGCCCTCTCACCCTTTATATGAGTGCTGCCCCGGCTCCCACGAGGGGAACGGCCGCGTTGTGGTGGGTCATACGGTGGGATTCCTGAGGAGGGGATTCCTGAGGAGGGGATTCCTGAGGAGGGGATTCCTGAGGGCAGGCTGCCTTGCCTTCCCGCAGGTTCACTGCATCAGCACAGAGTTCACCATGCGGAAGCACGGGGGAGAGAAGGGGGTGCCTTTTCGGGTCCAGATAGACACCTTCAAGGAGAACGAGAACGGGGAGTACACGGAGCACCTGCACTCTGCCAGCTGCCAGATCAAGGTCTTCAAGGTACCGCAGCCCCTTGGGGACCTTCCCAAGGCTAGGAAACAAACTGGGAAGTCGATCCCAGTTCACGCTGTGGCCCCAGTGAACGTCATGGGTGCAGGACCGTGGCCGCATTTGCTTGCGGAAGGGCCCTCGTGGTCCTTCTGGTCTCACGTCGCTGCTCTCCCCTGGTTCCTCCCTGTCAGTCGAGGCCGGAGGTCGCTGAGGCTATAAAGCCAGTAAGCCAAGAACAATGTACGGGGAGAACATGGGCTGCCTTGCCTCTGTCTGAAACCTCCCACGTTTAGTCTTATCACCTCGGGAGATCTTCCAAGCATCCTCGGTGTCTGTCTAAACTCCTCGCTTGAATATTACCTGTTGCCGATGATCTGCCCGCACCTGGCCTCTCCAGCGGTGCCGGCGTCTGGTCCCTGTTGCGAATCGCTTGCGGAATTGCCGGCGCGCAGCAATTCGGGCTGAGAAGGGCGGTTCACGCAGCAGCGCTTTGGCAATGCCGTGCCCACGCTGTCTGGGACGCGGAGGTTGCCTCCGTTACCCCATCCCTCCCTGTAACGCCAAACCTTGGTGCGTGGCTCCTCTCTCCGGGCTTTAGGGGCACTTGGCACCCAGCGGGGGTGGGTGCCTGGCCGGGTGCCTGCGCTGCTTTGCCGCTGTGCCCTGAGCTTGCTGCGGGATACTGGGCAGCGTGCCCTGCTGCTGGCTCGGCATCTTCCCCCTTCTCTCTCTCTCTCTCTTTCTCTCTCTCTCCCCCTCTCCCCTCTTGCCTGTTTGGTTTATAACATTTCGAAGGCAGGGGTGGGATGATTTAGGGCTTGTTGGAGCTGTGGCTGGTATCTCGATGCAAGTAGCCGAAACGGATGGCTGCGGGGTGGGGAGTTAGGGCTGGTCACGAGCGGGCACCCGGAGGACAATGAGACTGCGAGGCATCTGCTGCTGCGTTTCTACTGGGCTTCAGCTCTTGGTGCCAGGGGATGGGTTGGGTTTTGTGGGGGTTTTGGGGAGGTTTTTTTTCCCCTTGGATTGGGAAAACCCAAAGCGGTGAAGCTGTGGCTTCAGGGCACGGTCTGTCTGCAAGGGGTGGTCTGTGATGTCTTCACCCTTATCTCTTGCTCCCCAACACAGCCGCTTTCCTGGGGTCAGGGCTGCTCTTTGGGCAGCAGACGCAACACCATGCGCGTTTCCCCGTGCCCGTGTGAGACCTGTTTGCCGCAGGGCGTCCTTCATGGGTTTTAACGTGATTCGGGCTCCTGCCCCGCTCTTTCCATCCTCCCCTCTGCCTCTCAAAGCTCTAAATAGCTGCTGGGGGGCCCTTACCCACACGTTGGTGTCTGGGGCACAGATCTGCTCGAGCCAGCAGGCGCAGCAGCGTTGCCCGTGGAAAGATGAGATTTTCATGGTAGGAACAGGCTCATGACGCCACAGCTGAGCAGCACCTCCTCACCCAGCTGCGAGCACAGTGGTGGCTTGCTCAGGTCTCAGCTTTCCTGTCCAGAGGGAAGAGATTTGGAACTTGGGGAGCAGGATTGTATTGGTTGATTGTAACAAACAACGATTTCCCCGTTGTATTTGTATAAAGCTTTTCCGCCGGTGCCATGGGTACCACTCGTCCCCATGGGAGGCGGCTGCCTGCTGGCAGGTAGCTGTGCTGGGCCACCAAGAGAAATTCCTCCCGCCTGTGAGTACAGGCAGAGACCACGGAGAGCCAAGTTTTGAGCCAATTTCTTTAGGGTTCTGCTAAGGGGAGCACCGGGGATGGCTTTGGCGGTTATAAGGGCGCTCTCTTCCTTGCTGCTTTCCCTGGGGCTTTGAGCATTTGATAAAGGCAGCGAGTAAAATCACGTTAATCTTGGACATGAGAGAGCACGTGGGTTTTTGAGGTTGTGGCAAAGGCAAGGACATAACTGAGCGCTTTGGTGTCCCGGTGCCGTTTGTGCCACTCAAACGCTGCCTCTCCAAGTGGTTGACGAAGGTGCAAAAGACGCAGCTCAGATACGTGACACCAGAAAGTGGCCTTTGTCCCCTTAGAGCCGACATACGCTGTCAGGAGAAGTGTGTCTCAAGGCTGTTTCGCCCCCTCGTTCAGATGCTTTGGGCCCCGTTGCAGGCGCGTGGGTGGCTCAGGATCTTGGGGCTGTTCGCGAAGGGCTGCCGTCACCGCAGTGAGTTCTCAGTGCGGATAGTCGCAGCCTCTTCCTTTCCCCCCTGTAAAGCAACAAGCGGGTGAGTAGAAGGACGAGTCACCTTCTCTGCTGCTTGCATTTCTCGCACACCTCTCCAGCCGTCTGCTGCCGCCCTTCCACGCGGCTGTTCTAACAGGGATGTCTCCTTTCCAGCCCAAAGGAGCTGATCGGAAGCAGAAGACGGACAGGGAAAAGATGGAGAAGCGAACGCCTCATGAGAAGGAGAAATACCAGCCTTCCTATGAAACCACGATACTCACGGAGGTGGGATGCTCTGTTGTGCAGCGGCTGGCATCGTTGTTTTAATGAAACCTGGCTTACCTCGCCCGCAGGTGACGAGGAGCTGCCTGTTCTGCTGTGAAACCTTGGCCAAATGGCTAATAGCCACAAGACAAAAGCAAGATAAATTTTGTAGGCAGAGGAGGTGTTTCTTACAGACCTGAAAAAGGGCTCTTGTGCCTGGAAACGTGGCGGGTTTTTCCCCGCTGGAATAGCTCACCTAATAAAAGGTTTTTACCTCTCCCTGCAAGCTTCGTTTTGCCCATGTGGCAACCAGCCGCTGAGGTTGTGAGCTGGCAGAAAACCCAGTTGTTTGCTCCCTGTGCTAGAGGAAAGCGTCAGTCTGTTCAAATGTGATGGGCTGAGGGGTGGGTGCTGAGCAGCCCTGGGGAGGGGAGCCCTTGTCCTGCCCTGGGTGGGTTCGGGAACACTCATCAGTGCCGGACTCTGGCTCGGAGGTTCCCAGGTTTCTGTGTGTCAGCCCCGTGCCAGAGTGATGGTTTAGACCCCAGATCTCGCTGTGTTTGAGTTCTGTGACTTTTGGCCTTTTGAGATTAAGAACCGCTAAACGTGAGCTTTGTGGCCATCTGCAGTGAATTGGCACGGCTTCTTTTAATCCCCCACTTTTATGCCTTAATTCTGTTCCAGAGTCGGTTGTCGGTCAGCAAATAGCTGTCACCCGGTGCTGACCAGAGCAGATGTCCGCGCTGGTTCACAGCAACCCTGTGACTCTCTGGGTTTTCCTTTCTAGTGTTCTCCCTGGCCAGAGATAACGTACGTCAATAACACGCCATCCCCTGGCTTCAACAGCTCCCACAGCAGCTTTTCCATTGGCGAAGGGTAAGTCGGGAGGGGAGGCCGCCTGGCTCGCAATTTCTGCCTCGCACAAGAGATCGATGTGTCCGAGCTGGCGGTGACCGCTGGCGAGAGGAAGGTTCCGAGGTGTACAGGGGGGTGGCAGCAGCCTAAGGGGCTGTGTCTGTGGGGAAAATCAAAACAAAATCCCTTGGAGCCGAGGGTCAGCCTCCAGCCTGCTTCGCGCTGCTTGTCCCCGTGCCGTTAATACTCCCAACATACACCGTTGGTTTGCAAAGCCGCAGCCACCTAGCTGTTTTGGTGGCCTTGGTTATGGGAATTTGGGGGGGGGTTGCTGCCCGCCGGGGTCCTGTGCCGGAGGGGAAGAGCAGCGCTAACTGGTGTTTCTGGCTCTTTCCCCGCCCTAGCAATGGCTCTCCCAACCATCAGCCCGAGCCACCCCCTCCGATCGCAGATGTAAGTCACACCTCAGAGCTTATGCTTGTGGTAAGGATGGTGCACAGGTCAGAAAATGGGATTTGGGGATGGAGCTGGGGCGGGTTTGTGGGTGGCTGGAGTTTGCTGGGGAAGAGGCTGCTCTAATTTAACATCTTTGGGGAGCTGTAACTTCTTTTTGACTCCTAGTTAGAAAAAGAGGTGACGGGGTGAAAAACGTTTGGTACAGCAACGCGGAGCTGTGAGCAAGCTCTTTGTAGCTTGCTGTGACCTTTACTTATTGCCTTGATCTTCTCTGTGCTTTCTCCTTTGCTTCCTTCCTCTTTTTCCGTCCCTCTGAAGACTTTTAAATCAAAACCTGTCCAGGCCACAGCCTTTACTGTGCACGTGCTGGGAGCCTGGCTCGCTGGGGCCCCCATTTAAGACTGTGATTATAAACACTGAGCTGACCTGTGCTCGTTCCTGGGTGGAAATGCTTCCACCTTGCCTCTGACCCTTCTTTCCCTGCGTTGCAGAACCTCTTGCCCACCAGCACGCCCCAGGAAGCCCAGCAGTGGCTGCACCGAAACCGCTTCTCCACTTTTTCTCGGCTTTTCAGAAACTTCTCAGGTAGGTTACACCATCCCCGCTGCGGCCGCCCCTTCTCCGTGCCAGGTGGCTCTGCCTCCTCTCGCTCCTGAGGCTGTCTTCATGTTCCCGTTGCAAATATAAATTTAAAATTTTCTTATAATACAATAAAACGTGGCTCCCTGAAAGCTGTGTACTTCATTTCCCACCTCAACTGGCAAAACAGTGAGGACTGGGGTGGTTTCTCTTCCAAGAGCTGGCAGCACACTCTAATCTTAAAACAAGCTGAGAAGTGCTGAGCTGGGGGAAAGCACAGCGTGTAAAGAAATGCTTCGTGTTTATTTTCCCCTCCTTCCCTGGTGATATGGCCTCTGTTATCCAGGGTCACCGAGGCACTGGGTAGCCGGCCGTAAATTTAATTTACGGGACACAGGGTTGTACCAAAACACGCTCTTGCAAAACCAGTCTGGAAAAAAAAATCTTGCGAGCGTCCTTCTAGGGGAAGCAGGGGGCAGTTGGAAGCAGAAGGGAGAAGCAGTTTGGGAATGGGGTGACCTCTGCGAGTGGGGAGAGGGGGAGCAGGCACAGCTGCCGTGTCCAGAGCCCCGCACCCGACACGCTTTGGACAAGATCGTGTGACTTTCTCACCTTCTAATGTTTAAAACTAGGTGCAGACTTACTGAAGCTGACCAGAGAAGACGTTATCCAGATCTGCGGCCCTGCGGATGGCATCAGGCTCTTCAACGCGTTGAAAGGCCGGTAGGTTGTTTGCTTAAAAGCTGGTGGCGGATGGTAGGCGAGTTGTGTTTGGTTAGCCCATTTGCTCGGCTCTTGCTGTTAGAGAGAACAGAGTTTCATTAACCTTCCTGAACCTCTTCCAGTCACATTTGATAACTTAGCCAGCAGGGTAACCACGCCAGGGACAATCTGGGGTAGAAAATCCATGTGATCGTTAGAAATGATCTTATTCTTTGAGTGTCAGAGAACCAAGCCGCAAGCTAGCGAGTCCTGCCGATACAATACTTGTTTCCTCTGTCCTCTGCACTAATTCCGTGGAATTTCCTTCCCGGAATGGGAATATTCCTTTCCACCTTTCACTGAAGAAGCAGGGACTGGTGTTTAACCGCCCTGTCTGAGCTGGAGCGTTTCAGAAGGTGCTGCTACAGCCAGGCAGGGGGGCACAGGGTGGGCTGTGTCCAGGAGGGAAGGTACCGGTGTGGGGCTGAGAACGTGGGAAGCATTCCAGGGGGTTAATGCGCTGCCTCCGATGGCGCGGGAGATGGCAGGGAAACCGGGAGATAGCAGGGAAACCGTAGTGGTCCTGTGGTGGGGAGAAGGGCACAAAGGACAGGAGACGCTGCCGGCTTTTGTGCTGCAAAATGAGGCTTTGAACAAGGAGCACGCGTGTTACCAACCGAGCGCGGTGCGAACCGTGGCTGCTATGTCCTCGGGAGCGAGCCGCCCGATTGAGCTGCGTGGTGGCCGGCTGGCACCGTCTTCCCCTGCCGACTTTGTCCCCTTCTCACAAAAACCTTCGCTGCATCATCAAGGTGGGGGTGACCACGATGGTTTTGCTCCGGGACGACATTGTCGATCTCCTCTTTTCCTTCTGAAGAACCTGGCCAGGGAAGGAGCGCTGGCAAGGCGCTGGGAGCTTGAGGTGTCCTTGAGCAAATCCACGGGCGCTCACTCACTGCTCTGTCCCTAGGATGGTGCGGCCCAGACTGACCATCTACGTGTGTCAGGAGTCCCAGCAGCTGCGGGACCTCCAGCAGAAACACGAGGACGGGGACACAGTAACCAGTACTTTTTTCGGTAAGAGTCTCGGAGCCTGGCAGGGAGCGCGTGGGCTTGGGTTGCTGCTGCCAGGGGGGGAAACAACAGCCAGGGGCTTCAGCAAACAGAAATGCAGCGGAGGCTCTTTCCAGCCCTGCCGCTGCTGCCCGCGGGCACTCAGCACCAGTTGCCTCCAGTCCCCTTGTCCCCACACCACAGCTTTTGGCTGGTGAAGGGCCCCTCTTGCAGCCAGGACTGCTGGTGTTACCAGAGCCCTGCACAGCAACTCAGAGGGTCTGCGCCTTTTATTTTCGGCCCCTCCGTCTCATGTTGGCTGCTGTCACTCTCATCTCGCTGCAGCAAGGCAGCAAGCTCACGGGTGAGCTCACCTACAACCTAGTGCAGGCTCTGTACGCAAACCGAGCCCAAAAAATCGCGGTGAACCCTTTTTGCTCGCCCTGGTCCTTCCCAGCTGATTTTTCTCCTTGCCCACCAAATGGGTGGCTGCAGAATCTGACTGTCGGCACATTGCCTGCTCCAAGCTGACAAATGATAGCTCCTGCGAGAATCCAGCATTGCTCCGACAACAATGAGTGACCTACATTTGTGGAGCAGCCAGGCGCCGGTTGATCCACCTCTGTTGTTGGAGCGGCAAGTGCAAAAGCAAACAGCTCGTCCTTTCCTTGCCCTGCTCCAATTTGAATCCTCTCGCTTCCCCCCAGGACCTGCCTTGTGGGAGTGGGGGAACAAGGGTGAGGGGGTTCTGGGGTGGCGTTTTCATCGTGCTGGGATTGAAAACTGCCAGGAATGGTACAAAGTGCTGCTGGGCTGATGCTAGTTGAAATAGAAGCTTTTGGGGGGCAAGGACTGCATAAATACAGAGCAAGCGTTGCAGGACATGGACAGGGAGTTACTGTGGAGCTGATCCTGATGTAGCTCAGGATCAGGTGTAGCTGGAGCAGACACCAGAGGTGCTGCAGTGACGTCTCGATTTAGCAGCTTGGGCTTGGAAAGATGATAGCTGCGCGACTTGGGCGCAGCAGAGCGGGCGTTTGACCTGCCAAAGAGCTGCGCTCGATAGACGAGCTGTTCCCAGTCCCTTCCCACCGTGGCTGTGGTGTTCCTGGGCGGAGAGCAGCCCGGCTGTGGCACTGCTCTAAGCACCCGCTCCCTAGGCTGGCGCGCGTGGCGGTAGCTGAAGTGTCTCTGCATCCACGGTGCAGACGTGGAAGCTTGGCGTCTGGCTGCCACGGCTCCTCTCCCCGCAGTGTACCACGCTATTTATCTGGAGGAACTGACGGCGGTGGAACTGACGGAAAAGCTGGCCCAGCTCTTCAGCATCTCTTCCCAACAGATCAGCCAGATTTACAAGCAAGGTCCGACGGGAATACACGTGCTGATCAGCGATGAGGTAACGGCCTGTGGGCGCTCCTTATTTTCAACCTCTTGCACTGGGTTGCTTCAGCTGGTTCGTGTCTGATGGTGCTCCGAGCTCTGCTGCGGGGGTTGCGCAGGACCCTGGGGAACAGATCCCAGGGGCAGGTCCTCAGGAAGGGCCCTGCTCCTCACCTTTGGTTTCCAAAGAGTCTGAGTTAGTCATTAAAGCCTGTAGAGCCAAGGATGTTGGTGCTCGGGGGCGCTTCTCTGCTGCCGGGGGCACCTCACTTAAACCTGTGAGGTTTATCAGGCGTGAACAGCTCTCCCAGAGCTGGTCCAGGCTGCCTGCACGCCCTCCTTATGCTTGGGTTTTTTCCAGCTTTGCTATAAAAACAGGGAGGGGAATTGCTGTGGGAGGACTTTGCTTTCAGACCTGCATCCCAGAATCCGATGGGTTCTCTCTCTCTCAGCTTGCTGGTTCAGATCTTAAGTTCTGGAGAGCTGGAGAAAGGAATAAATATTTACACCCGGTGCCTTTCCTACCTCCCAGAGCACTGAGCTCCTGCCTGAGCAGCTTCTAGCCCTTTCGGTACTCTAAATCCATGCCTGTCGCTGAATGGCAGAGCACAAAGCCTCCACTTCGGGCTCTGAGGCACTTCTGCGGTGTTTAAGTACAGCCTCGGACTAAGCTGGCTTTGGTGGCTTCTTTCAGATGATACAGAATTTCCAAGACGAATCCTGTTTTGTTCTGGACACCATGAAAGGTGCGTAAATGCCCAGGCTCCATCTTCTGTCGCCCTTCTGTACCTCTTGGGGAGCTCTTGTGTCAGATCCGCTCAACCCAGCGGATCCCTGTGCTGTCGTGGCTGGCTCACGACCTTTGCTTCTTTTGCAGCTGAAACCAATGATAGCTACCACATCATCTTGAAGTAGGAGGGGATGGGATGAGGAACGTGAGGAACACCCGTGATCCTCTTGCCGCGCATGAAGACCCTTCACTTCCAGCACAAGGACACGAGCAGAGATCTGGAAACTCCTGGGCACCCCCTGGAAAGACCCCGAGCCGTCGGTCACTCGGCTGTCTCTCTGGCAGGGGACCTCCTTGCTCCGACAGCATCTAAATGGCCGTGGGTGGTAACGTGCTGCTTAATTGCTGGAGCTCTGAGGCTTGAAGTTACCAGGTCGCACCCTTGCGTAGCTCTCGGTAGAAATTTGCCATTGGGACCTAAGACCTGCGTGAGGGCTTTTTCTGTGGCAAGCGTGCTCTGCTTTTCTGAGAGGCGTTGGCTCCCGCGACGTTCGCAGACTGGCGAAAAAAACATGAATTAAACTGGCCCAACGAAGCCAACTGGCCCTTGGGCACGTGCTGAGCTGAGCAGGTCTCAAACACGCTGCGTACTGTGCTGGTGGAGTGGTAGGCTGGGAGGGACATTCTGAAAAGATTTTATTAAGCTTTCATTTAATATTACAACGCATCTGTTAGACAAAGGTGGTGACTTTGTTTTTCTCTCCACCCACCTCGGAAACGGTGTTGGCTCTGTGTATGCAGGTGTGGTTGTGGTGCCATCCTTCTTCCCTTGCGAGCGTAAGGTCCTCAGGGACTTAATATACAGAATTAGTTGTATAAAGCTGGAGCAAAACGTGGAGCGAAGCGGAGCTGGATAAAGGAATAGCTTAACTAGTTTGTTCTGTGGGATTCTTTTCTGCGTGTTTTAGGGAGAGGAAAAAAAAAAAGACGTAGCTATTCCCGCTGAAAATGTTGGGCGATATCTACCTGCTGCCTCATTTTCTGCCCCTGCCCAGCCTCCGTAGCTGCCCCGGGGGGGTGTAGCCCTGCGCGCACTGAGGAGACAGCGAACAGCAAGTTCAAGGAGTTATTCAAAGCCGTTGGGACTTGATGGTGACAAGGGTGCCTCCGTGCAGGTTTCCTGGACAGCAGGAAGATCTCCAGGGTGAAGGATCTGCCCTGCTCTGCAGCTGAGGGATCCCATTTCCCATCCATAAGATCCCCAAGCAGAGCCTGAGATGCCTGGGGTAACACCTGTCTCCAACCGTCGGCGCTATGTGAGGACGTTTTGACCCAAAATTGGGAAAAAAAAATACAATGTAAAGCAGGGCTTTTATTTTTAAATCAGGCTGCAAGGAGATCCAAGCCCAGGCAGGTGCTGTAGGTCCCGGCTCGGGCCAGGGAGGGCCTATGGGGTGAGTGAAGGCACTAACGGACGCTACAATTGTGACGGCCACGTCCCTGCTGCTAAAATACTGGCTGCTCTTCTGTCTTTGTAAGCCTTAAAAGATTGTGTTCCCATCTTCCTCAGCCAGCTGTTGTCTTCTTGGAGGTGCAATCCAAATAGCTAAGACAAAATAGCAAACACAGTTTAGAGCTGGTTCAGTCCTGGCTAAACCTTCCCAGGATTTGCTTGCACCAGCCGAGCTCCCACAGCCGCCACTTGTGACTGTCCTGGTGCAAAGGGCCCCGTAGTGCCCCCATCTCCCTTCTCCGTCGCAGCTGCTCCCCAAAAGAGTTATTCAGGACTGCGGTGGCTCCTCCTCGCCCCCAAAACCCAGCTGCATTGGGGTTGGTGAGGAACTGGAGGATCCAGCAGTCAGTCCTGGAAACGGAGCAGGGTGCTGGGGGGATCCTCTCCACCTGGGCTCATCTGCCCAGCACCACGTGAGCTTGGGGGGTCACAGTGTCGCGGTAAAGGCTGATGATTCCAGCGGGAAGGAGGTAGCCACTTGGTTGCCTCACCTAGCTCCGAGGTGGCTCGCTTCTCTAACTCTGGACCAGAGAAGGGGATCAGCACACTTGGAGCCACTGGGGTCCTGCCCTGAGCCACCAAAGCTTCATAAATCATTCAAGGATAAAGATGTCAAGAAAAGGCTTTATTTTTTTTTTTAAAAAAAAAAAAAAAAAAAAAAAGGAATAATTTTGCTTACTTCTCCCCACGAACACAGAGGAGCAGCCAGACAGCTTGCTTGGTGGGTGAAGGTGCTTGTGCTTGGCCACTCGCCTTTTGTACACATTGGGTGTCTCTGGTGCTGGGGGAGGTCTGTATTTTAATGCTGTTTTTTCCCCTGTTAGCATCCAAGAAGTGCGATGGGCTGGTAAGGTAGCAACAGGCTCGGTCAGCTCGCTGCGCTGTCTCTGGGTGCGTGCTGCTGATTTTAATCCGTTGAATGAGGAAAATGCCGGCGAAGTGATTTGTCACACATGGTGGCTCTGGGGGGAGAGCGAAACCCCCCAGATGGACGGGTAGCAACAGGCCAGTCCTTCCTGCAGCCTCGGTTGCCAGCTGGAAACAAGGGGGGAGCTGAAGGGGTCGCACTCGGGGTGGGGTGGCACAAAGAGGATTTTTTAATCCTAAAAATTGACCTGCTTATTGGTTAATAACTCAGCTAATCCGTAATCCAGCAGGGAAGCACTGTGGCCGCTCTCTGAGCTCGCCTGGGGAGGAGCGTGTCACAGGGGCTGCCGAGGTGAGCGTGGGTCTGGTGGCGGGGGGAGACCCCCATGGAGCTGCTCCGTCTCCTTGGGCCTCCAGCCCCGTTGTGGTGGGAGCCTGGGGGAGAGGAGGATGGAGTTGGGTGGGTCACTCCCTTCGAGGGGGCTCGGCCAGGTGCTGCAGCACCTCCAAGCTGAGCTGGGGGGCTGTGGCCGGCTCCCTGGGCCCACAGGCTGGTTGAGCCCCCCCCCGGTGCCCTGCCCTGTGGCCCCCTCACCCTCACAGCTGCAGCTGGTGCATTATTGCTAAAATAAGGCGCTTTTGGCCTCTTCCTGCTGTTTCCAGCCTCGCTAATCTCTTGTCTAGACTCCTCCGCTGGGCAGCGTTCGGCCACCCCCCTCCTCCAGCTGGGTTTCCACAGAGCCCCCGGCCGCAGCCTGGAGCCTCCCCCGGACCCCCCAGCACTGGGTCTGGGGTGCTCCCACCATCCTGTGGCTTCTCCATCCCCCCCCCCCCCCCCGGCCCTTCCTTAGCCCTACAGGGGGTGAAGCCCAGCCCCCGCCCCCCTCCCGGAGGCGCTGCGGGGCCTGGCCCGGCCTGGGCGCCCCTCCCCAGCCGCCCACCGGCGGCCTACCCCGCTCCACTTCCGCACTACATTTCCCAGCGTCCCCCGCGGCCCGCGCCTGCCCGCTGCGGCCGGCGGACTCGCTTTCCCAGCGTGCCTCGCGGCGCGGGCGTGGCGGCGCGGGGGCGTGGCGATCACGTGGCGCGGGGTATATAAGGGGCGGCGCAGCGCCGCGGCCCCATTGTTGTCTGCGAGCGGCGGCGGGGCGGGACCGCGCGGCCACAGCCCCAGCGCGCGCCCCGCGCCCCCGGGAGCCGCCCCCGCCCCGCCCGCCCCGCCCCGTCGCGCCCGGTGAGTGGGGGGGGTCCGGGGGGGGGCCTCCCGCCTCCTCGGGTGGGGGGGGCCTATAGGGGACGTGGGAGCCTTACAGCTGGGGGGCCTATAGGGGATGGGGGGGCCTTACAGCTGGGGGCCTATAGGGGAGGTGGGGGTCTTACAGATGGGGGGTATAGGGGAGGTGGGGGGCCTATAGGGGATGTAGGAGCCTTACAGCTGGGGGGCCTATAGGGGATGGGGGGGCTATAGAAGATGGGGGGGCCTTAGATGGGGGGCCTATAGGGGATGTGGGGGGCCTGTAGGGGAGTGGGGGCCTTACAGATGGGGTCCTTTAGGGGATGGGGGGGCCTTACAGATGGGGGGGCTATAGGGAATGGGGGGCCTTACAGATAGGGTTCTTTAGGGGATGTGGAGGGGATCAGGGGGCCTTACAGGTGGGGGGTAGAGGGGATGTGGGGCCTATAGGGGATGGGGGGGCCTTACAGCTGGGGGCCTATAGGGGATGTGGGGGCCTATAGGGGATGGGGGGCTATAGGGGATGGGGGGCCTTACAGTTAGGGGCTTTTATAATGGTTGGGGGCCTGGCAGCTGGGGCCCTATAGTAGATGTCAGGGGCCTGTAGGGGATGTGGGGGCCTTTTTTAGCTGGGGGGGGCTATAAAGGATGCAGGGGCCCCTAGGGGATATGGGGGCCTTTCCCAGCTGGTGGGAGCTATAGGGGGTGCGGAGGGGCCCTATAGCTGGCGAACCTATAGGGGCTGCGTGGGCCTTTTCTGGTTGGGGGCGCGGGGCCTGCAGAGGATGCAGGGCCTTACAGGGGATGTAGGCCCCGCTTCCAGCTGGAGAATATGGGGATATGGGAGACCCTTACAGCTGAGGGCCTGTAGGGGTTGGGGGAGCCTTTTCCTTGCGGGGGGGGGGGGGGCTATAGAGGATGTAGGGGGCCCTTACGGCTGCGGGCACATAGGAGACCCTCACTAGAGGCCTATAGAGGACATAGGGGGCTTGTAGAGGATGTAGGGGGCACTTATGGCTGGGGCTCCCCCCTCTCCAGTGTCCTGGGGGCCTGTAAGGGTTATTGTGCCCCCTTATATTGGGGGGGGGAACCTATAGGGGATGTAGGGGACCCTTGAGGCTGGGGCTTTCCCCTCTCCTGTACCTGGAGGCGGCTGTGAGGGATTTGGGGAGGGGGGGGGGGGGGGCTTTTATATCCAAGAGGCCTATGGAGGACGTGGGGTGCTTGGCCCTCTAGCTGGCGACCTACAGAGGGTGGGAGGGGGCCTGTAGGTGGGGGGGGACACAGTGCAGGGGTGGCGGGAGCCATATTGCATGTTCCTGGTCCCCAAGGAGCCGGGCGGTGGGAAGGAGCCGGTGCCGGCGGTGGGATGCACGTTGGCCTGGTGGGGGAGGTGTCCCGGGGGGCCTGGTTTGGTGTCCCCAAGGGTGGGGAGGGGTCGTGGTACAGGTCCGCCATTGCAGGCGCTGGGAGGTGAGGAGGGGGCTGAGGCGTGGGTGATGGTGGGACCCCCACCCAGCCCCGCTCCGGCTGGTTTCCGTTGGCACCGAGGTGGCCCCGTGGTCTTGTGGTGCGGTGGCCACGGTGGCCGCCACCTGCTGTGGCCACTGTCTGGAGGAGACCCCTGGCCACGGGACGTGGGGTCTTGCCCCTCGCACCCAGGTGAGCACCCAGGAGTGGGGGCTCGGCAGCACCGCGCTCGTCCTTGGGGTGAGCTGGCCCGGTGAGACAACCGTGGCCACCTTCTGCCACCCTGCCTTGGCCATCAGGGTCCCCCCGCCATCCAGGCTCTGTGGAGCCCCCATGCATGACCCACCCTTGTGCCTCGATGCCGGTGACAGGCAGCAGGACCGAGCGGGGGATATTTTGGGATCAGCCTGTCCCATAGCACCCCCTCCCCCCCCCAGGAGATGGGTGCCCACCTTCTGCAGGCACACCGAGGTGGCGGGGGGCTCGGGGACAACCTGAACCCCTCGCTACTGCTTGTGGTGCCGGTTGCGTAAACGCAGGCTCAAGCGCCAGCAGCGCTGGAGCCGGGGGAGCCGTAGCCTAGATTTTCTCGTTACCCGTCTTCGTTAGTGGCACCGGAGAAGAGGAAACCAAAAAATCTGCCATTTGGCATAAAATCCCGAAGTGCCGGCGGCGTAAGGACCGACCCAGGCTGAACTGGGATCACTGGCGTGCCCAGCCGCGGCGGCCCCAAGTCGCAGCCCAGCAAATCCATCAACCTTCTGGCTGCGGAGCCCGAGGGCCGGATCCTTTGGGAAAACCTCCGACGCCTGGTTTGTAAACGAGCTGAGCTGCTGAACTCTTCGCGGTGGCCCAGCCGCCGTCCCTACCGGGGCAGAAATTATTTAATCTTGTCTCGGGGCTCATCGATAACGAGCTTCTGCCCTGGATCCTGCCCCGGGATAACGCCTGGATTTGCCGGACCGTGGACCGGGAGCCGCGTGCGTCGTGCCAGGCGTTGAGCGGGTGCAGGTGCCTCCAGCTCCGACCGTTTTTACCGGCTCCCGGGTTAATTCTGCAGCGGTTCTCGAGCCTGAGCCGGATTGTTCCCCACTGCAGAAGGGGGGGTGACGCGCTCCACGTGCTCCAGCATCCTGCACCCTTCCCAAGTGGTGCCGGACCCCAAGCTCTTCTGTCACGCCGGGGGGGGTGCGGCGGGGGCTCCCCGTCCCGCCAGCCACCCTCGAGGAGGTGAGCTGCTCCGTTTGCTCTTCGGAGGAAACATTGAGCGAGGGTTTGGCATCTCCGTGGGCTCCCGTTTGCTCCCCCCAGCCACAGACCCCCCTTTACCCCCCCCCAGGTGGGGTCAGGGCTCTGAGGGGGCTTCAGGGCGCTGGTGGGGGCTGCTTTGCCGCTTACCGGGGGTGGTTTGTCTGGTGCCACCGCAAAGCCACGGGGCTGCGGTTGCTTGGGGGGCCGGTGGCGAGCGGGGGGTGCTCAGCACCTCGGCGCGCTCCCCCCGACGTCACGGCGTGGTGCTCTGCAGCGATGCTGCCGTGTCATCCCCGGTGATGCTCATCCTGCTGCGTAATCGGTAATGAGGGGGAGCTGCGAGCTGGGGGGCAGCTGGCGGGGGGGGGGGGGGGCCCTTCCTGGGTGGGTTTCACCTGGGAGGGAGACGTTTTCCTCTGGGAATTGCTGCCGAGAGCCCCCCCGAGCAGGGGGGGAGGGAATAAGGAATCGCAGCCTGGCTCCTTCCAGCTGCCGGTGCTGCCTCTGCGCTCTAGCGTCGCCTTCCAGGGAGACGCCAAACGCTGCGACGGGATAAAATGGGTCTGTTGGTTATTCCTTGATTATAATTTTCTGGATTTTATCCTGCACGCCATGATCCTGTCTTAAGCACGCCCGTTATCCGCTGGGACAGGGTCGGGGTGCTTCCCTGACGCGCAGTGGGCTGCTGCTTAGCCCAGGGGTCTCTCCCTATATTTATATCTCTAGATAATATTTTTTTCCTGCTTGCATGTCATTCCTACCCTCTCCTTGTCCAGCTGCTGAAATAATGCTGCATCCCGGTCTTTGACACTTCCGATACCTCAAAACCTTTGGAGGCTTTGTCAGGATCTGCTTTCAGCTCTTGCTTTTTACGGGAAACATATTTAAACTGGCCCCCTCCCAAAAACTGGTGCCCATGGGATGCGATTAAAGTAGTTTGTAGAGTAAATACGGGGAGTTTTAGGAGTAAATACGAGGAGGATATCTTGAGCATCCTCTAAGTTACTCTGTCCTGGAGCCTGGGATCCCTGCGCGATTTGTGGGAGCCATCACGAAATCCATAGGATGCCCAGAGGATCATGGAATCTGCAGGATGCTCGGAGGGTTGCCGCCTGGTAGTTACTTATTCCTCCCGAATATTTGGAAATAAAACGGCTCCTTGCTCCAGAATTGCTATTTCTGTCTCCGCCTGGACGAGCTGTGATGGAGGAGCAGCCCGGCAGCGCATCCCACGTGGATCGAGGATCATCGGAGGCGACGCCGGAGCCACGGGAGGCGAATTGGGACCCGTTGGTGGGACCAGGACTGAGGGTGCTGGATCCCGCTGGCGTCAGCACACGAGCTCTGGGGACCATGGAGCATCCCTCGCCCCAAGATGCTCCCGCCCTTCCTCCTCTCCCAAAAACCAGGAACGGGCAAACCAGGCACGCAGGGTGTTTTGCAGCATGATGGGCACGGATTCCTCCTGATGATCTGGGCTCGTTAATCAACCGTGGATGAGCTTCCAGCCAGCGGATTTTCCCGACAGGTTCACAGAGCCCTGTGGCTGGACCGGCTCTGTCTCGGGAGGCCCTTTGCACCCATAGGCACACGGGTCCTGTCTCTCCCCTGAACCCCTCCCTGCTCCCAAAAATTCATATTTTTGGTTGAGCTCCTTTTGCTGTGGTTTCGTAGTGGAACTGGGGGCGTGTGGCCCCTCCCTCATGGTATTTGAGCCCAAATTTTTTCTTTTCCCATCCTGAACCCTCTCCTTGGGGTTTTATCCCAACAAAACCTGAAAACGGTTTATTTTAACTTTTTTCCCCCCAACTGTTGTTACCATCGGTTAATAGATTCATTATTATTTTTTCGCTGGTTGTGTCTTTGGCTCCGGAGGGAGGAGAGAGGCTTTTCCTGCGGGATGAGCATCCCTGCCCTGGGGGGAGCCGCCAGCTCTTCGCCCCCTCCCTCCGTAAACCTTTGCTTAAGCCAGATCCCGACCCCGGAGCCCAAAATCTTCACCCCGCTGCAGAGCACCCAGTGAGGAAGGTGAGGGTCTGCATCCCCCCGGGGGGGCTCTGGGGGCTTCTCCGGGCACACAGCTCCGTGCCGGGGCTCGGGAGCTTCAGAGCCACCAGGCTGCGCCCTGGCTCTTCCCAGAAGTGTGTGTGTGTGTGGGGGGTATTTCAAAAATTTGAATTAAAAAATTCAACAAAAATTCAAATCATTTGAGCTAATAGGGGGATTAAACCGGCCTTTGCATTGCACGGGTGCAGCCGCTGCCAGGCCGGAGGATGAGGAGGAAGAGGACGAAGAAGATGAAGAAGAGGAGGAGGAGGATGAAGAGGAGGAGGAAGATTAGGAGGATGAGGATGAAGAGGAGGAGGAGGAGGAAGAGGATGCCCCTGTGGGCAGGGGAGCTTCTCCCGTGGAGAAATGAGATGAAAATGTCATTTTTTGGCCGCCTGATCCCCGGCAGCGTCACCCCGCGCTCCTGCCCTCGGCCCCAGCCCTCCCACCCGCCAGCGCGGCCACTTGGTCCTTCCGAAGAAACACGGTGACCGTCACCTGTTTCCCGATGGATCCATCCAGGAGCTGGGTGCCGCAGGGGGTCCCGCGGCTGGTTTCCCTCGCGAGGGAGCCGGGGGGGATTCAGGTGATGTTGTGAGGTGCTGCGGGGGCGGGGGGGGATGGTGGAGGTTCTCCTCCTTAATTATCTCCTTCCTAAACTGAGGCTGACGAAGTTGGCAGAGCCCTGGGGTGGGCCTGGGCACAGAGACGGGGGCGATGGAGGTGGTGGAATAGTGGGGGGGGGGGCTCGGGGGCATGGTGGCCGCGATGCTCGAGTGGCTTTTCCCTGCCTCCGCTTTTCCCCTCTGATCAGCGTCGTTAATCAGCTCCTTAATTGGGCTGACGCTTCAACAGCTGCTTTTCCCCCCTCACCCTCCTTTAGCGACAAGATTAAGCGATTCACCTCCGAAAAAAAAATACCCTAAAAAGCCGTATTTCAACCCAAGCCGTGGCGGCGGGGGGCTGGCGCCCAGCTCGGGGGGGGCTTCGCCGTGGCTTCGGCACCCATCTGTCATTTTGGGGGGAGAAGGGCGACACCGGCGCTTCTCTCCCAGCTTGAAGGATGCCGAGGTGATGGGGAGCCCATCCCTGCGCCCCTTCACCCCCAAACAGCCTCCGCAGACCCCCGGTGCCCCCCCAGGGGTCCGAAGGGATGCTGATGGCTTTTCCCACCCAACCCCACCCCACCCACCCCCCCCCCCAAAGCTGGTTTTTCCGTTGCCATGAGAACAGCGGTGGGAGCAGAGGGAACACAAAGCGGAGAGGAGGAGGTGGCACCACCGAGGGGGTGCTGGGCTCCCGGGGGGGCACACGGGGCATCCCGGGGGGGCTGCCCGCTGCGCCTGGCCGGGGGGCTGCGGCCGTGGGGGGCCTGGGCTGGGATCCAGGGCAGGAGCCGCGGTGACCCCAACGCGTCGGGAAGACGCAGGGCGATGCTCGGTCATCCCGCCGGGGGATCGGCCCCCCCAAAATTCCTCACCCGGGCCGGAGCCGGGGGTCTCCGGTGGGCACGGGCAGGCACGGGGGGGGCAGGAAAATGCTCCAGACCCAGCAAAACCCTGTGGGGCTCGTTCCCCTCCGCCAGCCCGATGGAGCCGCCGATCCGGCCGCGGCCAGGTAACCCTGGTGCATCCCAAGGTCGATCCCAGATGGAACTTTCCGGGGTTTTTTTGGGTTTTTTTTATTAACGAGGGAGTTGGTGGGAGCACCAAGCCGCCAGCCGGGGCGATGCCACGGGTGGAACACGCCAACCCGGCGGCGTCTCCTTCGGTGAACTCGGTTACAAATCGGTTTGGAACAGAAACGTTGGGTTGGAAGGGAGCTGCAGCCCCTCCCCCACCCCACCCCGATCCCTCCGGGCTGCCCAGATGTGACCTATCGTGATAGAATAATTAATACCCAGATTCCCTGTGCAGACCAGATGTTGGTCAGGGCTGGGGAGAAGCCGCTCCCAAGAGCGAGGGACCGTTCCTGCTGGGTCCTGAGCGACTCTGCTGAGCTGAAATGCCGTTTCCCCCCGCAGGGCCGTGGTGAGCCCCCCACCCCCACCCCCCCCGGCACCCCACGGCTCTCCATGCGAACCGGGGCCAAATGGATGCGATCGCCAGCGCCGGGCTCAAGAGGAAGTTTGAGGATGCGGACGTGGGCTCGCCGGGCTCCAACTCGGACGACGAGATCTCCAACAGCGACAGCGCCGACAGCTGCGACAGCGTCAACCCCGCCAGCTCCACCGGCTTCATCCGTGAGTGCTGGGGGACCGACCCCCCCCCCCCCCAACACCATGCTGCGGCCCCCCGGTGCCCCCGCCACCGAGCACGAGGCGCCTGGGTGTGGGGGTAGCGCTACTCGTGCGCTACTCGCCCCTTACACCCGGCGTGGGGTGATGAGCACGGAGCTACTCGCCGGTCCCACCAGACCCCGCGGGATTCCCGGCGTTAGACCCCAAACCCGTTGTCCAAGGTCTGTCCCGGGCCTTTCCCATCCCCCACCCAGCATTTGCCCCTGCCGATAGATTTTGGGGGGGGGGGGGGGGTAATTGGGTGGGGCTGGTGGAGGGGGTGGGGGTTAGTGGGGTTGGGCTGGGAGGCAGCGGGGGAGGGGCACAGCATCGCCCCAGGCCAGCGCAGGGCCCCCAGCACCAGCTCAGCTCGCTCCTGGGACCAGAAGAGCCACTTTCCAGGGGGGGTGTCAGGTCTTTGTGGGACCCCCAAGGAGCTTTTCTACTCCCAGCTTACTCCCAGGAGCAGAAGAGCCACCTTCCAGCGGGGCGGGAGGTCTTTGGGAGCCCTGAGGAGCTTTTCTACTCCCAGCTTGCTCCAAGGAGCAGAAAAGCCACCTTCCAGTGGGGTGGGAGGTCTTTGGGACCCCTGAGGAGCTTTTCTACTCTGAATTTGCTCCCAGGAGCAGAAGAGCCACCTTCCAGTGGGGTGTCAGGTCCTTGTGGGACCCCCAAGGAGCTTTTCTACTCCCACCTTCCTCCCAGGAGCAGAAAAGCCACCTTCCAGCGAGGCAGGAGGTCTTTGTGGGACCCCCAAGTTGCTCCCAGGAGCAGAAGAGCCACCTTCCAGTGGGGTGGGAGGTCTTTGGGACCCCTGAGGAGCTTTTCTACTCCCAGCTTGCTCCCAGCAGCAGAAGAGCCACCTTCCAGTGGGGTGGGAGGTCTTTGTGGGACCCCCAAGAAGCATTTCTACTCCCAGGAGCAGAAGAGCCACCTTCTAGTGGAGTGGGAGGTCTTTGTGGTACCTCCAAGTTGCTCCCAGGAGCAGAAGAGCCACCTTCCAGTGGGGAAGGAGGTCTTTGGGACCCCTGAGGGGTCTTTCTACTCCAAGCTTGCTCCCAGGAGCAGAAGAGCCACCTTCCAGAGGGGTGGGAGGTCTTTGTGGGACCCCCAAGAAGCTTTTCTACTCCCAGGAGCAGAACAGCCACCTTTCAGTGGGGTGGGAGGTCTTTGGGACCCCCGAGGAGCCTTTCTACTCCCGGCTTGCTCCCAGCAGCAGAAGAGCCACCTTCCAGTGGGGCGGGAGGTCTTTGTGGGACCCCCAAGAAGCATTTCTACTCCCAGCTTGCTCCCGGGAGCAGAAGAGCCACCTTCCAGCGGGGCGGGAGGTCTTTGGGACCCCCGAGGAGGTTTTCTCCTCCTGACAGCTGCTCTCTGGCTTCCCCCCCCCCCAGCCACCTCCATCCTGAAGCGGCAGAAGCAGCTCCGCAGGAAGAATGTCCGCTTCGACCAAGTGACCGTCTACTACTTCGCCCGGCGCCAGGGCTTCACCAGCGTGCCCAGCCAGGGCGGCAGCTCCCTGGGCATGGCCCAGCGCCACAACTCCGTGCGCCGCTACACGCTCTGCGAGTTCGCCCAGGAGCAGGAGGTGAACCACCGGGAGATCCTGCGGGAGCACCTCAAGGAGGAGAAACTCCACGCCAAGAAGATGAAGGTACCGCCGGGGAGGGTTGGGGGGGGGGGTAGTAAAATCTGGGAGAAGGCGGCGCTGGGCTTTGCCGGAGCCCGAGCGTGGGCCGGGGCGGAGCGGGGAGCCCCCGGCTGCTGTTTTGCCCCGGCTGGGGGCAGGTTTATCGCTGCTGACACACACCCCCACCTTTTATTTCTTTTACCTCTGTTTGGAGGGTTCGTCTCCGTGCTGCACCCACGTGCGGGACCACCCGGGCAGCATCGACCTGAGCGGGGGCGGGGGGATCACCGGGGGGAGGGGGGGATGATGGGGGGGAGATGGGGATTGGGGGGGGAGGGGGGGATGAGATGGGGGTGACGGGGGGGGGCAGGTGGGGATCACGGGGGGAGGGGGGAATGACGGGGGGGGAGATGGGGATCAGGGGGAGGGGGGATGACATGGGGGCAGGTGGGGATCACGGGCGGGGGAGGGGGGGAGAATGGGGGGGAGATGGGCATCACGGGGGGAGATGGGGGTGACGGGGGGGCAGGTGGGGATCACGGGGGGGAGGTGGGGATGATGGGGGGGCATGATGGGGGGAGGGGGGGATGATGGGGGGTGAGGGGGGGATGATATAGGGGGGGATCAAGGGGGAGGATGGGGATCATGTAGGGGCAGGTGGGATCACGGGGGGATAGGGGGGATCACGGGGGGCAGGTGGGGATCACGGGGGGGTTGGGGATCACGGCGGCTCTGCTCAGGGATCCCAGGGCTCTGTGCCCTCACGATGCCCCGCGGGGGCTGCGCCGGGGCTGCCGCTGCTGCCACAGCCGCCTTCGGGCCGGGGGGTTCCAGTCCTGCCTCTCCATTTCCTTTATTTTTTAATTTTAATTATTATTTTTTTTTAATGGATCTCCCTGCCCGCTGCCTCCGCGTGCACCGGCTTTTGTAGGGTCAGGGACCCCCGTTTGTGCTGGGTGCCAGGGTCTGGGGGGGTCTGGGGGCGTGGGGGGGGAGGGAGGGGGGCAGGGAGGCTGAAGGGATCTCGCAGGATCCAGCTCTGGCTCTTCCATCGCTTCTAAACCTCCTTTGCCCTGGGGGGCTGCTGGGCTGCGCCCCCCGCCCCCCGCCCAGGACCCTGGTGTTCTGAGCAGCCGTTGCCTTTTATCTCCCTGCTCGCAGGGCTCTGGCGAGGGCGGGGGGGGGGGGGGGCAGAAAAGGAATTTTCTGCCCTAAATTCTTTTATTATTTAATTTTTTTTCCCTTTCCCTTCTCCTATAAAGTGCCGTGAGCCCACCCACAGCCCGGCTGGGGGGACATGGTGGGGCGACGGCTCTGGGGGGCTCAGCTCGCCGCGGTGGGTGCGGGACCGGGAGCTGGATGGAGGGACGGACCCCGGGGGCTCAGCATCCCCCCGGGGCGGGCGCTGCCCCTGCCCCTCTGCCCCGCAGCTCACCAAGAACGGCACGGTGGAGTCGGAGGAGGCGGCGGGGCTGACGCTGGAGGACGTCTCGGACGACGACATCGACGTGGAGAACGTGGAGGTGGATGACTACTTCTTCCTGCAGCCGCTGCCCACCAAGCGACGCCGCGCGCTGCTCCGGGCCTCGGGCGTCCACCGCATCGACGCGGAGGAGAAGCAGGAGCTGCGCGCCATCCGCCTGTCCCGCGAGGAGTGCGGCTGCGACTGCCGCCTCTACTGCGACCCCGAGGCCTGCGCCTGCAGCCAGGCGGGCATCAAGTGCCAGGTGAGGCGGGGGGCGACGCCAGCGGCCAACGCAGCTCGGCCCGGCACTGGCATGGGGGTACTGGGGCGCTCGGGTGCTGGGGCAGTCGGGCACTGGGGCGCTGGGGTGCTCGGGCGCTGGGTGCTGGGGCAGTCGGGCACTGGGGCGCTGGGGTGCTGGGTGCTGGGGCAGTCAGGCACTGGGGCACTGGGGTGCTCGGGCGCTGGGTGCTGGGGCAGTCAGGCACTGGGGTGCTCGGGCGCTGGGTGCTGGGGCAGTCAGGCACTGGGGCACTGGGGTGCTGGGTGCTGGGGCAGTCAGGCACTGGGGCACTGGGGTGCTCGGGCGCTGGGTGCTGGGGCAGTCGGGCACTGGGGCGCTGGGGTGCTGGGTGCTGGGGCAGTCAGGCACTGGGGCACTGGGGTGCTCGGGCGCTGGGTGCTGGGGCAGTCAGGCACTGGGGCACTGGGGTGCTCGGGCGCTGGGTGCTGGGGCAGTCGGGCACTGGGGCGCTGGGGTGCTGGGTGCTGGGGCAGTCAGGCACTGGGGCACTGGGGTGCTCGGGCGCTGGGTGCTGGGGCAGTCAGGCACTGGGGTGCTCGGGCGCTGGGTGCTGGGGCAGTCAGGCACTGGGGCACTGGGGTGCTCGGGCGCTGGGTGCTGGGGCAGTCAGGCACTGGAGCGCTCGTTTGCTGGGGTGCTGGGGCAATCGGGTGCTGGGACACTGGGGCACTTGGGCGCTCGGGTACTGGGGCGCTGGGACACTGGGGCAATCGGGCGCTGGGGCGCTGGGCGCTGGGGTGCTGGGCGCTGGGGTGCTGGGCGCTGGGGTGCTGGGCGCTGGGGTGCTGGGCGCTGGGCGCTGGGTGCTGGGCGCTGGGGTGCTGGGCGCTGGGCGCTGGGGCGCTGGGGCGCTGGGTGCTGGGCGCTGGGTGCTGGGGCGCTCAGGCATTTGGCTGCACCCCCAGCACGGGGAGCAGCGCCAGCCTGGCCTGGGGGCAGCACCGGGAACAACCTCCCCCAGCCCTGAATTCCCGACGTCAGGCAGCGCCAGGGCAGGGGTTGGGCTCTGGGGAGGGATCCTCTGGGATCTCCCCAATGTCAGGTGGCACCAGGATGGGTTTTAGGCTCTGGGGAGGGATCCTCTGGGATCTCCCCAATGTCAGGCGGCACCAGGGTGGGTTTTAGGCTCTGGGGAGGGATCCTCTGGGATCTCCCCAATGTCAGGTGGCACCAGGGTGGGTTTTAGGCTCTGGGGCGGGATCCTCTGGGATCTCCCCAATGTCAGGTGGCACCAGGGCGGGTTTTAGGCCTTGGGGAGGGACCCTCTGGGATCTCCCCAATGTCAGGCGGCACCAGGGTGGGTTTTAGGCTCTGGGGCGGGATCCTCTGGGATCTCCCCAATGTCAGGCGGCACCAGGGTGGGTTTTAGGCTCTGGGGCGGGATCCTCTGGGATCTCCCCAATGTCAGGTGGCACCAGGGCGGGTTTTAGGCCTTGGGGAGGGACCCTCTGGGATCCTGGAGCTGCCATGTCTCCGTCTCCCTGCCAGGTGGATCGCATGTCCTTCCCCTGCGGCTGCTCCCGGGACGGTTGCGGGTAACATGGCCGGTCGGATCGAATTCAATCCCATCCGGGTGCGGACTCACTACCTCCACACCATCATGAAGCTGGAGCTGGAGAACAAGCGCCAGGGCGGGCGGCCACCGGCGCCGGAGGAGGATGCGGCCGCCGCGGCTGCTCCCGGCTCCGCTGGCGACTGGCTGGGGCCGCAGCCGGCCGAAACGCAGGACTTCCAGGAATTCATGGCGGAGAACGAGACGGCCGTCATGCACCTGCAAACGGCGGAGGAGCTGGAGAGGCTGAAGGCTGAGGAAGATTCCAGCAACGGCTCCGGCGTGGAGAGCTTGGGCGTTTGCATCCTGGAGGAGCCGCTGGCCGTGCCGGAGGGGTTGTGCCCGGCTCTGGCCGCCCCCATCCTCATCCAAGCCCAGTTGCCTCCAGGCTCGTCCGTCCTCTGCTTCGCCGACGGCCCGGAGCAGGCGGCCTCGCCGGTGGGCAACCAGCCCTACTTGAACGATGGCCCCGTGGTCTACTACCAGGTGGAGCAGCGGCCGGCGCTGGGCGCCAAGGGCGAGAGCAGCGCGGCGGAGCCGCCGGCACCGGCCCCCTGCCCCGGCGACAAGGACCTGGGCGGCCCCCCCGGCCCCCCCGTGACTTGCAGCCGAGCCGCCGCCACCCAGGGGGAAGCAGCCAAAAATCCTCCGTCGTCCCCAGAGGATGCGCCCGCTCCCCGCCGCGCCCCCTCCCCGTCCCCCCCGGCGCCGGAGCGGGCGCATGAGCCGCCCCCCGCCGAGGAGCCCCCGCTGGGGCCCGTCCTGCCCGTGTGAGCGGCCCCCTCCCCCCCTCGGAGCTCATTTATTTATTGACAATGATATTTTATGGACCGGCAGCATCGCGGGGAGCGGGGGCTGCGTTGTACAGAAGATTTTAGACGGCGTCGCCGCGCCGGGAGCCTGGAGCCTTCTCCCGGTTTGGCCGATGGGACACGCCTGACCTGGAGCCTCCCACTTCCCACGGCAGCTCCTGCCCGTTCTCCATCCCCGGAGCATCCCCCACCGCGGACCAGGCTGTCTTTTTTGGTTTTTAAGGGAAAAAAATATTTTTTTTCCTTTTTTTGTTTGGTTGGTTGGTTGGTTGGTTTTTTTTTTTTTGCCTTCCTTTAATGAATGTTTCCCAGGCTGTGTCACAACCGAGTGCCGGGGATGCTGCCCCTTCCCAGGATGGATCGGGAAGGGCCCGGAGCCAGCGAGGAGGCTCCGACGGCACGTGAGAGACGAGCCCGCAGCCAACGCTCCGGGAAAATTGGAGGGGAGGGGGCTGAACCCCCCGGATTTGGGGAGCGGGAGCCCTTGGCGGCGGCAGCACGAGATCCGTGTCCGTCTGCCCGTCCCGTGCTCCGCGCTCGCCCTGAGGAACCCTCAAAGCCTCTGGCCAGGTGGTAAAAGCACTTTCGATCCCCTCCCCCCGCGCACCCCCCCAACCCCCAGGGCCCCCCCTTTGCCTCCGGCAGAAACTGGCCCCATTGAGGGTCTCTGTGCTGCATCATGGGGGGCTGGGGGAGGGGGCGTCTCCCCTCCTTCCCCTATTTACCAGGCTCTGGGCGAGCCCATCTGGGCTTTTTAAGGAGGGAATTGCCGGGGGGGGGGGGGCACGAGGACCCCCCCCTTGCCCCACAAGCCGCCTCTGCTGGAGGGTTGACGCAGTTTCTCCTTGGAAAACCACCCTGGGACGCGGCTCCCGAGGGAAACGGCCCGGCTGGGGGGCAGGGAGGGTGTTTTTTTGGGGGGGAGCTGTGATCTGGTGAGGTGCTCAAATTATTTGGGGGGGGTCGTTGCGGTTTAAGGCTCTTCTGGCAGTGGCCGAAGGTGTTTGGAGGGGTGCGAATCCCCCTTTGCTGCTCCAGCCCGGCCACCCCCTCCCCCTGTGCCGGGACTGAGCCCCCCCCGGGGACCCCATCCCCTCCTCCAGGCCGGAGCCGGGGGGAAGGGGCTGGTTTCCCAACCGGGGGGGCGTTGGTGCAGGTCACCGGCCGCACACAAGGGCTGGACGGGGAGGAACGAAGCCTTATCGCTCGTGGACCCCCGCATCCCCGCATCCCCCCCCCAGCCAGGAGCTGCCCCCCGCCCCCCTCAGCCGTGGGGGCTTTTTTCAGCTGCTGCAGGACACGGAGCTGCCAAACCCGAGCGGACGGTGACACTTTCTTTCTTTCCCTCCCCCTTTTTTTTTTTTTTTTTTTTTGGGATTCCCAACGGACTCGGCGCTCCCTGGGACCTGCTCCGAGCTCCGTCAGCCGACAGAATGAATCCTCGGACGCTGGTCAGGGTGGGCGCTTTCCCCAGAAGCAAAGAACTCACAGGATTTATTCTATTTTTACAAAGAGAACTATGCTGTTAATAGTGCAATGAAAGCGCGTTTCTGCCTTTTTTTTCTTTTTTTCCCCTTTTTTTTTTTTTTTTTGGTTTTCTTGGTCGGTTTAAACGTACTCACGGACACTAATGCTGGTTCCTGCTGGATTCATCCCCGTGTCAGAAACCAACCAGCCCATCTCCTCTCTCTGGTGCTACCGGGAGCCGTGGCACCGGCACGTCGCCGAAATCCTGGCGGCCCCCGGCTCCTCGTCCTATTTAAACAGCGACTCCGTGACCCCCAAACCCCCCGGCTCACACGAAGGTGGCTTTTTCATTTTCCAGTGTGAATCCAAAGCTTGTCCTCCCAGTATTTTTTTTTTCCCGCCCCCCCGCCCCCCCCCCAGCCTTTTCTGTTCTTTTCATGGTGATAATGCTGTATTTAAAGAGAATATTTAAGTGTAAAAATAAAAGAAATGCTCAACCTTGCACGGTGAGTTTGGGGTTTAAAGGGGGTGAAACCCACCCTGGGGCATTCCTCTTGGGGGGGGGGGGGGTGTCTCAAATTCCTGTAAAAATAGCGGAGGGGGGGGTAGGGGAAGGCGGTTCTTCTCTGAGAGTGGAGCACAGAGCGGGTGATTCCAACCCCTTTTTATCCCTGAGTAATGCTTAAAAAGGGAAAAATTCCAGGTGATACACACGCCGTCCGCCGGCGAGGAGCTGGTGGTGGGACACGGCGTCGTCCCCGGCGCGGGAGGAGCCTCAGAGAGACGCCGGAGCCGCTCGCTGGGGTTTTGTCTTTAATAAAACACCGAAAAGTTGGTTTAAATCCACTCAGCAGCCATGTATCTCTCATGCAGTGACGGGGGGAGGTGAGACACGGATTGAGCCCCCGGCACAAAGCCCCAGGCCGAGCTCTAATTAGGTGGAACTTAACGAACGCAGCCCCCCGGGCTCTGCCGAAGGTGTCGGGGGGTCAGCGCTGCCTTTCCAACCCGTTTCGTGTCGGCAGCGGCGTTTCCAGCCCTGGGGATGCTCCAGGAGGCAGCCGCAGCCAGATAAAGGGACGGGAACCGTCTCTGAGGGTCCCGGTACCGTCACAAGGGGATTTGGGGTCTTCGCTCACCCCCTCGGGGAGGTTTGTTTCTATTTCAGACTGTTCAGGGGCGTAACGGAACGACAAACCCTCCGGAGCAGCAAAACCCAAGCTGAAGGGAGCCCGCTACTACAGGGATACTACAAGAAGCATCCGCAGGGAGGGGGGGATGCTCGCTGCGTCCCCCCCCCCAGTGAAGGTGACGTGGTTTGAGAGCCGTAACAGCAAAGCCACCGCCGAGGGACGGCAGGGACAGGGCTCAGCCCCGCTCCCACAGACAAGGGGAAGGGAAGAGCCGGCAGCGGCACAAACCCCCACGCGGGAGGGGGGGACTCGCAGCGCTGGGACCCCCGCCCGGCTCAGGGCTGTGGTTTCACGGCACCGCAAGGTGGGTTTCGGGGGTTTTTTTTGCAGCACCAGGCTGGGAGTCGCTAAGTCGGCGCACGATGCCAGGGGTGAGGGTGCGCAGCCGGCGGCTCCGCCGTCACTCCTTGGCCCTGACGTAGTTGAGGGACAGCAGGACCATGCTGTTCGCCAGCAGGGAAGCTTCAGAAGCTGGGAAAAAAATGGGAGAGTGGGATCAGAGCAGCGCTGCCGCAGCCCAGCCGCTCCGGGGCTCCCCCTCGCCCCCCGGCCCCTCGCCCCAGACCCTGCGGCTCTGCTCTGCATCCCCCGTTTCCCTCCTGCTCCCAGTTTGCTTCCCTCAGTGCTGCTGTGGGGCTGGAACCTGCCCCCACAAGGTCTCTGCAGGATGGGGACACCCAGGGACAGGCTGTCCCCCGTGGGCATCCCACAGGGACACACACGGCTCTGGAGAGAGCCACCCTGCTCCGCCACATCCTCCCAGGCCCCCCGAGGTGGATGGGGCAGCCCAGAGGGGGATAAACCCACCGTTTATCCCAAATTTCCCCAGAACCGCCACTCCCTGTGCCCAGAGAAACTCCAGAGGCTCCCGGGTCTCCCCCCTGGAGCCACCCCTGGCCACCGTCACCTTGCAGCTTGCAGGAGAGCCCCAGCCACTGCTCCAGCCACGCTCTGCACTCTGGCACGCCGAGATGCGTGGAGTTCAAGCCACGGAGGTAACAAGCCTGCAGAGCAGGGAGAGGGGAAAAAAAATGCAGACGCTGTCAGGGACTCCAGGTGACACAAAACACCGGGGATCGTGCCGTGATCCTTCCTCGGTGTGAAAAGGAGACCAGCAACGGCGATCCGTGCCCCGGCGTGGTCCCCACAGGGAAAACGGGCTCTGGAAACACCTTCCCGGAGGAAAACGGCGCTGAGCTGCCGCACGGTGGGTCGGGAGGACCGTGCCGTGCCCCGGTGCAGCTCGGGGAGCACCCAGGGAGCACCCGGCCGAGGCAGCGCGGCTGCAGGAGGCATCTCACCGCTCTCAGCTCCTCCTCGGACAGCTGCCCCACGCCCAGGCGCAGCATGGCACGGTCCAGGTGCCGGATCTCCAGGACGTGGCTCCGCAGGCGATGCCTCAGGAAAAAGGCCGGCAAGTGAGGGGTCAGGAACAGGACCTGGCTCAGGGCTTTCTGGAAAGAAGGGCAGGGTCAGCAGTGGGGACGTCAAACCCCTCCGCAAATGGGTGTCTGACCTACTCAGGCACAACTGAAATCAGACAAAGCATCTCCTATTCCAGGCATGCCCTGGATTTTCTTCCCCTTTAATTATCTGGCTGATTTTCCTGCCCGGGCTGCTCCCGGTGTCACACCCAGCCACGCCGCCGGCCCCAAGGAGCGGAGCCAGGCGCGGGTGTCCCGGGTGTGCGGGGCCAGCCCAGGCGCAGCCGATGCTCCCACCGAACCAGGGAGCTGCCAACAGCCTCATCCCGGGGCTGTTTTCACGGGATCGGGGCAGGGGGCGGGTGGGATGGGACCTTCACAGCTAACCCCCCCCCCCCCCCCCCGTCCCACCTGACCTTGACCTCCTGCTTGACCTTGGACGTCCCCAGGGTCAGGGCAGCCACCCTCCCCACCCTCGGAGAACACCCCTTCCTCGTGCCCAGCCGGAATCCCCCCTCTGCTGGCTCAGAACCAGCGCCTCGTCCCAGCGCTGCAGTCCCTAGGGAAAGTCTGTCCCCATCTGTCCCCATCTGCCCCCATCTGTCCCCTGAGCCCCCTCCAAGGCCCCCCCGGAGCCTCCTCCAGGGGGACTGACCCCTCACAGCCGAGGGGCTCCAGCCCTGGGATCATTTTTGTGGCCTCAGTGCCCGCTCCAGCGGCCCCACGTCTCCCCACGCCGCGCTGGGGGTGGCGCTGCAGGGGGTGCTCAGCAGAGGGGCAGATTTCCCCCCCTCGGAGCGCTCCGGCCGTAGCCCAGGGCACGGGGGCGGCATCATGGGCCGTGAGCGCGCGTGGCCGTCTCACATCCAGCTTTCCAGCCACAACCGGAGGGATTTAGGGCTCAGCACCCTGCCTGGGGCGCGGCTGAGCACCTCGGGCCGCGGCAGGAAGCAGAAGAGCCGCACTCACCACGTGGGACACGCGGAGCTTGCTCAGAGCCAGCGGAGACCCCGCAAACAAACTTCTCAGGGCGTAAAGCTGGGCCACGCGCGGCTGGCGGCCTCGCTGCACCTGGAAGAACCGTGGGGCGCGTTGCCAGCACCTCCCGCGGGCACTCGGCAGCAGCGAGGGCAGGATGGGTGCCGGCGTACCTCGGCGCAGAGCTCCTGCAGGCCTTCCCGTAGCTGCGGCTCCGGCAGGGAACGTGCTGCCAGGGCTAAACTGGCCAGCACGTGCGGGTACGAGCCGCGCCGGACGGCGTCGTAGGCGTCCAGGAACTCGACCTGCTGGCGCGGGGTCCAGAAGTAGCGGATCAGGAGCTGGCGCGGGAAGAAATACCTGGGAGGGAAGAGGGGAAAAGGGATTCAGGGAGGAAAAACCCACAGGCTCGGGGCAGGGAAACGGGATTTCGTGCTGCCGGGGCCGCTCACCCCCCGGGGCCGTGGAATTTGACGCCTCCCAAGGTGTGAGCTCAGGAATGACGGAATCACGGAGGTTGGAAAAGACCTTTAAGGTCACCGAGCCCAGGCGTCACCCCGGCGCCGCCGAGGCCACCACCCCCCCCACGTCCACGTGTCCTTGCAACACCCGCAGGGACGGTGACGACGCCACGGCCGCGGGCAGCCGGTGCCAGCGCCTGACGGCTCTTCTGGGGCAGGAATCGTTCCCAGTTTTCCATAAAAAATGTTCCTAATACCCAACCCAACCCCCCGGCACAACCTGAGGCTGTCTCCTCTTACTCTATCACTTGTTACACAGGAGACCGACCCCCCCCGGCCACCCCCCCGCCAGGCAGCTGGGGAAGCCATCAGCCCCCCCGAGCCCCCCCCCCAGGGGAACCCCCCCAGCTCTCTCCGCTGCCCCCTCCAGCCTCGAGCCCCAGCCCTGACACCTCAGGGGCCCAAAACTCTTGGGCACAGCACCGAGGCCCGGGGCGCAGCACCCAGCCCCAGAGCGCAGCACCGAGCCCTGGAGCACAGCACCCAGCCCCGGGGCGCAGCACCCAGCCCTGGAGCACAGCACCCAGCCCTGGGGTGCAGCACCCAGCCCAGCTGCCAGCAGGACATGACCCCAGTCCCCCACCACTCCTCGGGCCTGGCCCTTCAGCCGGTTCTTAACCCGGCCAAGCCACCAACAGCTGGTTTCTCCGGGAGAACGCTGTCCGAAACGGTGTCAGGAGTGAATCAATTGGCTCCCAGGAGGTAAACAAGAGCCACAGCCTCTCCCTAAGCGGGTGACCTGGCAGTGGAAGGAGATTTGCTCCTCCGAAGGCGGTGGTGAGCTCAGGAAGGAGCATTTGGGCCACCCCATCGCTGCTGCGCCCGGCTGGGGCTTCTCCGAGGCTCAATCCGACACGGAGAGCTCTGCCCCGCGCTGTCCCACGCAGCGGGGCCCTCACCTCCCCCCAGGACACAAACCCCAGGAGGCAGAATGGGGAAAAAAGGGATTTGGCCGGGGTTTAGCTCTGGCATAAAGACAGCTGAGGGGGTGGGGGGCGTTGGAAGGACTAAGGAGACAGCTGGGAGGGATCTGGGTGAGGCTGCTCCGGCCAAGCAGGCGCAGGGCTGCTCCCTGCGTGCCAGGGATCATTCCTCCACCTCAGAAAGAAGCAGCCGGGCGGGCCGCTGGCACGCAGCAGCCGCTGTTGCGAAATAATCGCCCGGCTCATCAGGCTACGGGTATTTTTCATTACAGCAAGAGGCGGAGCAAGAGAAGGGGACGCTCCGGCTGGATTTATAACACTAAAACAACCCCACCAAACCTCAGTTCCATGAAATACAAGTTATCAAAGAGCCCAAAGATCAGGGCCGGCAGTCACCGCCACACCAGTACTCACATCAGGACGATGACCAAGAAGTTGGCGAAGGGCGGGATGGCAATAATTCCGATGGGAATGGCCTTGATCACATCCCTGCGGAACTGCCGTCAAAATTAGAAAAGAGAATCAGGACCTGATGCCAAAATCTTGAAATCCCCTCAAAATTCACAGCCCCAGCTCCGCTCCCAGCTTCCAAACGCCGCGGTTTTGGCAGAGAACGCAGCCCCCCCAGGGGAATCGGCTGCTCCAACTCTACCCACGAACTCAGAACTCTTTTTTTGGGGGGGAGAAACGACCCCGCGCAGCAGCAGGGAGGCAGAGCCGGGCGTTGCAGCACCGGCAGGTGCCCTGAGCGCCGCACCATGCTGTGCCGTACCTGCCGCAGCCTCTCCATCTCCCGGTAGGGAAGCTGCTGAACGCTCAGTCTCTGATGGGACATTTTTGATTTGATTTTTCTGATTTCTTTTACTTCCAGGAAAAGCGCTTGGATTCCTGTCAAAACAGAGAGCACCTTCAGGTCCCCGTTCCCCAAATCCTTCCAGTGATGCCGTTTTTAGCACTGGGAAGGGAACAGGCAACGCTTCCAACTGCTCCACTCTCCCCTGCAGAAGGAGAAACGTGTGTGTGTGTGTGTCCCCTGCCAGGACCCACCTTTCGTGAACGTCGTGTACAGCACGTAGAAACGAGGGAAGGTCCTTTCCAAGAACCTCTCGTACCTCCCGCTGACCAGCTTTGCTTTCGATGCCAGGGTGGTGAGGATGGACCGGGAGCCGGCTTTTGTGGACAGGCGGCACACGAGGGACCTGCAGCGAATCACCCCCCCCGCGCCCCCCCACCCCCGCAGGTTTTTTCTATCAGTGCTTTGTGAAAGAGGCTCTGAGAAAAGCCAGGGGTGGCCCTAAGGTCACCCCTAAGGTGGTGGAATGATGGGTTGGGGGTGGTCCTGGAGCCTCCAGGGAGGGGACACAATGTGGGTCCCCCCAGCCAGCCCCAGGCAGCTGGTAAATGCAGGTTCAGAGCCATGGCTGGGGCTGGGGGCAATACAGGGGGCTGCACAGGGGGTTGGGGGTGCAGGGGGCCTGGGGGGGGGTAATATGGGGAGCTCGGAGGGCTGCATGGGTGGATGGGGGAGTAACACAGGGGGCTGCGCAGGGGCTGGGGGTGCAGGGGGGCTAATACAGGGGGCTGCAGGAGGACCTGAGGGGCAATACAGGGGGCTCGGGGGGCTGCACAGGAGCTGGGGGGTAACACGGGGGCTGGGGGTTAACACAGGGGGATATGGGGTGCACAGGGTGCTGGCCAGGCAGCACAGAGGAGCTGCACAGGGGCTGGGAGGGGTCTCCCCGTTCTGGGGGGGGGCCGTGCTTGTTACTGGGGGGGGTCAAAGTGGCACAGACGCGGGGGGAGGGGCACGGCCGGTGCTGGGGAGCTCAGGGGAGCGGGGGCGGGGAACGACACCACAGTAAACAACTGGCGGGGGGGCGCGGGGGGAATAGGGGGGGATCGGGGGACACTGGGGGCCGGGTGGGGGCTATGGTGGGTCCCGGGGGGCGCACAGGGAAGGACAGGGCCAGTATGTGGGGGCGGGGGGGGGCGGGGCTATGGCGGGGGGCCCAGAGCGGAGGGCGGTGGCCGGCGCCGGGCTGAGGGGTCACTCCCCGCTCACCTCGGCGCCCACCGTGGCGGGAGGGGCAGCTCCAGCGGCCGCCGGGCGCGGCTGAGGCCGGCGGCGGGGCCAGGCCCGGGCCCGAGGCGCCACAACACCCGGCAGCAGCCGGCCCTGGACAGCGCCATCTTGGCGGGTCACCGCCCGGGGCCAAAGGGCGAAGGTCACAGCGGGAAGACCGCGAGGGCGGCGGACTGAGCGCTCATTGGCTGGCGCCCCGGAAGTGCCGCCCTCCCGGTCATGTGACCGCGGCCGAAGCGGCTGCTGGTGCTGCCGGGACGTGGCGGGTGGGTCGGGTTGGACTGAGCTCCCTCCGGCCCCGGCTACCGGCGGCCTGGGCTGGGTGCGGGTCCCTCCCACGGCCCCTCTCCCCAGCGCTCTTTTAAGGCCCGCGGAGCGGCGCTGGCGGAGCCCCGGGGGGCTGCGGCCCGTCCCGGGCCCGCGGGTGGTTGGGCAGCGCGGCCGAGGTGAGCTGGGCTCCCTCCGCCTCCCGCAGCGGGGGCTAAACCCGGCCCCTGCGAGGGGCTCCCCGGCCTGCGGCTGGGCTGTAGCTGCCGCCCGGCCCCAGGTTGTGTGGGGCGGCCCGGTCCCCGCTGCGGGTCACCAGCGAGGGACAGCGAGACGGTCCCCCATGGTGGCCCCCCCCCGGAGCCCCGCAGTCCCTCCCCAGAGCTCCACAGACTTCCCTTGAGCCCCGCGGTTCCGCCCTAGAGCCCCACAAGCTTTCCTCCAGCCCTGCAGTCCCTCCCCAGAGCCCCACAGGCTTCCCCCCCAGCCCCACAGTCCCCCTCCCCAGCCCCACTGTCCCCCTCCCGGGTGACTCCTGCGGCTCTGCCCCAGCCTCTCTGGCTCGCAGCTGACCCTGGGTGCCGCAGCCAGGCAGGACATAGCTCCTGCCCCCCTCCCAGGAGCCCTGCAGTCCCCACAATCCCCCCCACCAAGCCCCACAGGCTCCCCCAGAGCCCCACGGGGCTCCCCAGCGCTCTGCAATCCCCCCCCCCCCCCCGCCCCCAGGTGACTCCTGCGGCTTTGCCCTGGCCTCCCTGGCCCGCAGCCGGCTCTGGGTGCTGCAGCCACACAAGACACAGCTCCAGCACCCGCACTGAGCGGCCAAACCTGTTCCACACCCACCCGCAGGTGGTTTCACCGGGGTCACGTTTGTTTTCTCCCTTCCAAGTGCCCCAAGAACCAGCGTCAAAGGCCTTGTGGGGAAACGGCGGCTGCTCCCACCCCTGCCCCTCAGCTCCAACCCCTTCACCCCCAGGCATCGCTAAAACCGGGTGCCACGTTCCCCCTCCCCACGTTCCCCCTCCCCACGTTCCCCCTCCCCACGTTCCCCCTCCCCACGTTCCCCCTCCCCACGTTCCCCCTCCCCACGTTCCCCCTCCCCACGTTCCCCCTCCCCACGTTCCCCCTCCCCACGTCTGGCAGCTCCTCGCTCTTCCATGAATCCTTGGGGATGCTCTTCCCAACCGAGCCCCCTCTCCTTCCTCCGGCCAGACCCTGGGACCCCCCCCCTCCGCCCCTCCAGCAGCGCCAGAAAGCCACAGTGCGTGGTGCTGGTCATGCACGCCCGTGGCTTTGCCCTCCTGCCTGGCGCGTCTGGTGTTGCACATTCAGCTCTTGCTTATCGGCAAAGAGCAGCGGGGGCCCTTTTGCAGAGAAAAAAGGGAAAATACCCGACAAACGCGGGGTTATCGCTCCACCCCGGCAGGTTTCAGACCAGCGGCGATCACTGATAATAATTGTATTGATCCAAGCCGGGAAGGGATCCTGTCTTATCAGCACCGCACGTACCAGCAGCAGGAAAATACCCCATAAATGCCAGTTTGGGCTCTAATCTGCCAAACAGCTCCGGTGGAGCAGAGTCCAGGCTGTTCGGTGTGCTAATTACCACAGCACGTCCGATGCTCGATCAAGCAGACTTTTAATTGAGCCTCCTGGGTTGATAAAGTGCCACAGGCAGCGTGGAACCCACCTTCCCCCCCGCAAGCGATGCTGTCACCGCCACGGGGACGGGACAAGGCTGTACATCAAAGCCTTCAGCTGTCCTATTAACCCCCTTAACTCAGCGGGGTTTATCGTTCTTTAATAAACGATAAGGCTGAAGCAGATGCGGTTGTTTTCGGGAGACTTTGAATTGTCTCCCGAGCTCCCCCGGGGGAACTCGGCACCGCTGGATCCGCGTGGGTGCTGCGGGTGGAGGAAGGAGGGAGGGGAGCCAGCAGGGAAGGGTGGGGACATCTTATATAGGGGAAGGCTGACCGGCTCTCTGCTCCCAGAAACCACCGACAGCAAGAAGCAGGAACACCATGCCCAAGAAATACACCCTCCAGCAGAGCTCGCCCAGCTGTGAACTGGGTGAGTACCCCAAACACTGATCCCGGCAAGCTCACGCCATCCCTGCAGGGTGGTCTGGCTGATGGGAGGCATCGCCCTCACCCCAAAATACCCTGGGATTTGGGGAATAATGTAAATTTTCCAGCTTCAGGCTAAAAGCTGTTGGCAGCCCACCTCCCGCGAGGTTTCTCGTGCCTGTAGGTGCTTTCGGCGAGGCCGGGCACGTGCGGGTGCCACGCTCGCGTTCCCATGTGGGAGCGATGCTGCCGTTCCGTTGGAATTTCCCTCTCCAATGCCCACGCTGTCAGGTCAGGGGTAACGTTAAATCCCCAACCGTGGAATCTTCCATCTCCTGGATTTCTCCTCTCACTTTTCCAGAATTCAGTTGTTTCGGCAACATCCTGGGACGTTTTGTGTGTTTAAACAATAAGGAATGCAGGTTGCAAAACCTGCATGGATGGGGAAAGCGAGGAGCTGCCTTACCCTACCACTGGCAGCTCTGCTCAGCAGAGGGCTTTGATTTTTTAATGAGCAGCTTCTCCTGTGCGGGTCAGGCTGTCCTGCTCCCTTAGCCCGGATCCCCACACCCTCTCCCTTCTGCTCACGGTCAGGCTGTGCTTCCAAATGGGCGCTCTTGGTGATCCACCATCAAATTACCAGGCTGGGATGGTGGAGATAAGAGCACGGAGCGCTCGTGTGCCACTGGGAGCGATGCCGTGCTGCTCCTGCCACACGCTGCTTCCCGGACTGGCGCATTTCTGGTGAGTCTCACCAATTCGATCAGTTGGTTTAGTTCTTGGGAAGGGGTTGCATCAAAAAAAATGATCCTAAGTTTTCAAGGGAATGTGCAGAGTAAGAGGAATTCTGTGAAAAAGCAGCGCTTCTCTCTGGGGAGGGGAAAAAAACAGACAGAAAACTAAACAAAAGCCAAATCAAGACTGTTCTCCCCCAAAACAGGCAGCATTCTTTGTGCAATACAGCCGTGTTCAGAAATAATTAATGTGTAATTTGTGTCTGCACCCATTTGCTGGCAGCCCAAAATCTAGAAATTTGAGGGTTTGAGGGAAATTTGAGGGAAAAGTGCTGGCGAGGTCCCGGAGGAGCCTGGCTCCGAGGGAGCCGTGTTCCGGGGCGGGAGGAGCCGCTGTGGGAGAGCCCGGGCGCAGGATCAGGGCCTGGCCTGGCTGCGGGTCGAGGAGGGGGCACTGCAGGTGGGGTGTCCCCCCGGCCGGGGACTGCGCAGGGCATGGAGCCCCCCAAATGGGCCCTGTGTGCTGCCATACTGGGGCCCAGGGCCCCCATGGGACTCAGGTCCCCCCCCACTGGGCCCCATGTACCCCCATACCAGGGCCTGGACCCCCCAAGGGGCTCAGTCCCCCCGCCATAGCGCGGCCAGGACCCCCAAGGGGGCTCAGTCCCCCCACACTGGGCCCAAAGACCCCCACACCGGGACCCGGACCCCCCCACATCAGGCCCCGTGTCCCACCATACCGGGGCCCAGACCCACCCAGGGGGCTCAGTCCCCCCCCATACTGGGGCCTGGACCCCCCTCAGGGGGCTCAGTCCCCCCCATACCGGGGCCCAGACCCCCCCAGGGGGCTCAGTCCCCCCACACTGGCCCCCATGCCTCCCACACCGGGACCCGGACACCCCCAAAGGGCTCAGTCCCCCCACATTAGGCCCTGTGTCCCCCCATACCAGGGTCAGCCCCCCCCCAAAGGGGGCTTTCCCCCCCACATCAGGCCCCGTGTCCCCCCACACCGGGGCCCGGACCCCCCCAAGGGGCTCAGTCCCCCCACACCAGGCCCCGTGCCCCCCATTCCAGGGTCGGGCCCCCCCCAAATGGGGGTTTCCCCCCACATCAGGCCCCGTGTCCCCCCATACCGGGGCCTGCGGCGGGGCCTGTCCCGGCCCCGTGTCGCGCGTCCCCAGTCGCACCGAGCTGCGTCACGGGGCGGGCCGAGCGGGGCCGAGCGGGGCCGAGCGGGGCCGAGCGGGGCCGAGCGGGGCCGAGCGGGGCCGAGCGGGGCCGAGCGGGGCCGAGCGGGGCCGAGCGGGGCCGAGGCATGAGGCGGCGGCGGCGGCGGGGCCGGCCGGGGGCGGCGGAGGCGGTGAGCGGCGGGGCTGGGGGGGGGCTCTGGGGGCTGAGGGGGGGCTCTGGGGCCGGGAATGGCGGTGGAGCCCCCCCGGCGATCGCTGGATGTGCTGGGGGGGGTGGTGCCACCCCCCTGGGGTAACGGCTGGAGGGGGCGAGGACCCTCCCTGAGGGGATCCCGGGGGTCCCAGGGGCGCTTTGTGCCGGGGCCGCCATGGGGCCGCTGCCCCCCCTCTCCCCGCACTGCCCCCGTGGCTGGGGCTCGGGGACCCCCGTGGCTCCGTGACCTTGGGGTGTCCCCTGGCCCTGGGGGTCCCTCAGAGGAGCGGGACCCCTCACCTGGCGAAGCCGGGGGGGGGGGCGGCCTGTGCCGGGGGGGGGCTTGGCCGGCCTGGGGACAGCAGCCCCCCAGGGGATGGCAGCCCCCCCAAAGGGGACAGCAGCCCCCCAAGGGATGGCAGCCCCTTAAAGGGACAGCAGCCCCCCAAAGGAGACGGCAGCCCCCAAAGGGATGGCAGCCCCCATGGGACAGCAGCCCCCCAAGGAGATGGCAGCCCCTTAAAGGGACAGCAGCCCCCCCAAAGGGGACAGCAGCCCCCCAAGGAGATGGCAGCCCCTTAAAGGGACAGCAGCCCCCCCAAGGAGACAGCAGCCCCCAAGGAGATGGCAGCCCCCATGGGACAGCAGCCCCCCAAGGAGATGGCAGCCCCCAAAGGAATGGCAGCCCCCATGGGACAGCAGCCCCCAGGGTCCCCCCCTGCCACCCCCCCCAGGCCAGCCCTGCCATCTCTCGGGGTACCAGGGGGTTGCGATGAAACCGCCCCAGCTGCCCCCCACCTCCCCCATGGCCTCAACGCTGTTCATAACGACTTTCCTCAGGGGGCTTGGGGCCCCCAGCCCCCCCCCCCGGGAGCCGAGCCCCCCCGGCCCCGCGCTTTGTCCCCCATCACCCCCACCGAGCCACAGCCCCGCGTCCCGGCTGCAGCCCAGCCTGGGGGAGGAGGAGGAGGGTGAGGGAGCCCGGCCATAGCTCGATGGTGGTTCTGCTGGGCTGGGGTGCCGGGGGTGCATCCCAGGGGGCTCTAAGCCAGAGTTTTCCTTGGAGAAGTGTTGTGGGCTTTCCCGGGATGAGCGCAGCTCCTTAAATGAGCCGAGGGAGCTGTCAAACGAGCTCCGGAGCGCTGGAGTTTGTTGGGAGAGCGGGATGCTGCGGCCGGCGCTGGAGAACGGCTCTGTGCTTGGTGTGGGATGTCGGGAGAGCGGGATGCTGCGGCCGGCGCTGGAGAACGGCTCTGTGCTTGGTGTGGGATGTCGGGAGAGCGGGATGCTGCGGCCGGCGCTGGAGAACGGCTCTGTGCTTGGTGTGGGATGTCGGGAGAGCGGGATGCTGCAGCCGGCAGTGGAGAACGGCTCTGTGCTTGGTGTGGGATGTCGGGAGAGCGGGATGCTGCGGCCGGCGCTGGAGAACGGCTCTGTGCTTGGTGTGGGATGTTGGGAGAGCGGGATGCTGCGGCCGGCACTGGAGAACGGCTCTGTGCTTGGTGTGGGATGTCGGGAGAGCGGGATGCTGCGGCCGGCGCTGGAGAACGGCTCTGTGCTTGGTGTGGGATGTCGGGAGAGCGGGATGCTGCGGCCGGCACTGGAGAACGGCTCTGTGCTTGGTGTGGGATGTCGGGAGAGCGGGATGCTGCGGCCGGCGCTGGAGAACGGCTCTGTGCTTGGTGTGGGATGTCGGGAGAGCGGGATGCTGCGGCCGGCGCTGGAGAACGGCTCTGTGCTTGGTGTGGGATGTCGGGAGAGCGGGATGCTGCGGCCGGCGCTGGAGAACGGCTCTGTGCTTGGTGTGGGACAAGGTTTGGGGTGTCCCAGGCAATATGGTGACCCCCTGCCCCGCCACCCTGCTGTGGGGTCCCACGGCTCAGCCTCACCACTCGTCTCTTTTTTTTTTCCCCGCTTCTTAACCAAAATTCCCACCGTCCCAGCCGCTGCCTTACGTTTTTCAGAGGATGGGTTTAATCCCCAAACCTCCCAGCCGCTGCTAGAATGGAGCTTTTCAATCAGTTTGATTTATTACACGTTGTGAAAATAGGTGAAGGCTCAGGTGGGCGCCAGCCCTCCCCTTTCCACGCTTCCCAAAAGCAGAGGAGCGCGGTGGGGAGCAGCTCCAGGCGCCTTCGGATCAAGCAGGCTGGGGAGGAGAGCCGCTCCTGGCTTCCAGGGGGTTTGCCAGGTGCTGTTCTCCTTCCGTAGAAATAAATGCGTCACGCGATGTTCTTCCAGGGGACCACGCTTGCGTGAGCAAGTGGGCTTGGTGCCCTCCTGCATCCCGGCCATCTCCCGGGCTTGTCCGACCCATTTCGGAGCTGGATGAGCTTTCACCCAGCGGGAGGACACCAGGGATGGGAGCAAACCTGATGGCACAGGCTGCTTTAATCACCTCTGCTCATCGGCGGGAGCATGGGCGAGAGGGGGAGGAGGAACCCCCAGGTTCTCCAGGTTTTCCAGGGCTGGGATCTGGTGGAGCAGATGCCGGCAGAGCGGCATGGGCGTTTGGGAAGCAGGGAAGCGACATGGTTGTGCCGGCAAGGAGTTGCCCCTGTTGGGATGGCGAGCGGTGATGCACTGGGTCAGGGAGGTACGTGGTGCTCAGCGCTGGCCCCGTGCCGCATGGGGAAGCTGAGCTGGAAGCACCGAGCTCGGGTGCTCGTATGAGGAAACCACGCAGCTAACGAGACGTCGGCCCCAAAACCGCTGGAAAAGCGTTAACGGTCACGATGTGCCCCGCAGGAACCGGCCGGAGTTCAAAGCCGGACATCAAACGCAGGGACCTCAATGGCAGGAACCGCTCCCGGCGGGAGACGGCTCCCAAAGCCCCGCGTCTCCGCGCTGGGGATGAGCAAAGAGCCGTGGCCTCCTCGTCTTCCCCCGGCTGGGCTGGGCTGCCTCCGGGGCTCGTGGTGTCACCAGTGGGAAGGAAAAATGATGGGAGAATGACCCCTTGTTCGCAACAGCGGTGCCAGTGTCTGCGCTTTTGATTAAAGCAACCTTGTAATATTCTGCTCGGGGTGTTTTCCCTTATTCCAAGGAATATTCCCGCTGGGAAGGCTGCCATCCTGAATATGGTGTGCAAAGGCAAACCCAGCGATGGTTACGGCAGAACGTGGCCCGGCGAGCCCACGCCTGGCGCTGAGGATGTTCGCAGAGGCGGCGGGTGGAAGGAGCGATAACTCCCAACCTTTTTTTTTATTTTTATCCTGCAATTTCCACATCCTCTACTTTGTGCTGAGAGCAGCGGCGGGGTGTCGCCAGCACCTTTCTTTTGAAAAAGCAGAGGGTGAGCCAGAAGCATCCCTGGGGCGCGGTGTCACCAGCTTTCCCTTGCCAGCTCCCTGCTTCCCGGCCAGCCTGGGAGCCTGCGGAATATTCCGGTCTGGCTCCCCGGGTGGCATTTCCAGCCCCGCACGCCTGGGAAAACCCTTTGTCGGGCTGAAGGAACGTGTCAGGAGCTCGGCAGCTGCCGGCCGAGATAGGGGAACCGATTCTGCTCCCGCCCCAGCTGCGATGTGGTGGCGAGGAGATATAATTAGGGCAGACTGGCGCCGTAACGAACATTCGCCGTGTGATCTTCTTCCTCTTCGTCTTTCTTAATGAAGCGAGCATTTCGCGGGACTTGCCGCCGGGGTAAGCGCTGTTGCTCCTGAAGGAATTGGAATTTGGGGAAAAGGCGGGTTATTGATAATTTTTTTTCCAGGAAAGCCCTTAGGCTCAGCGCTTTAAAAAGGAGCTGCCACGAAAGGACACTGTGACGGGGAAAAGCTTTGCTCCAGCCTTGAGGTTGTCACCATCCAAGCGGGAATTGCGGGAGGGAGAAGCCTCAGGCAGAAGCTGGAGAGGTGACACTCGTCCCCTCCATGGGTGGCACTCGTCCCCTCCGTGGGTGGCACTCATCCCCTCCGTGCACCAGGGTGACACTCGTCCCTTCTGTGGGTGACACTCATCCCCTCTGTGCAGCAGGGTGACACTCGTCCCCTCCGTGGGTGACACTCATCCCCTCTGTGCACCGGGGTGACACTCGTCCCTTCTGTGAGTGACACTCATCCCCTCTGTGCAGCGTTGTGACACTCGTCCCCTCTGTGGGTGACACTTGTCCTCTCCGTGCGCCGGGGTGACACTCGTCCCCTCCGTGGGTGACACTCATCCCCTCCGTGCACCGGGGTGGCACTTGTCCCCTCCATGGGTGGCACTTGTCCCCTCCGTGCGCCGGGGTCCACGGAGCGGTTCGGTGGCAGTTGAAGCCTGGAAGGGGCAGGGGCTCTCCGGGACGCCGATGTGTTTAAGACCACGGTGGTCCCAGCTCTCCATGGTGGCACCTGATGCCCCACGTCCCCCGGCGTCGTGCCCAGGGAGCCACGGCTGCATCCCGCCGCCCCGGTGAGGCTGGGGGGGCTGGGGTCTCCCACCGCCATCCTGCTCTCCCGGAGGAGAGGAGCTGGCTCGCCTCCCGGCCAGGGGAGCGAGCAAAAAAGCGGGATGGGAGATCCCGCAAAACCTCCTCGCTCCGTCACCTCGCTCCGTCACCTCGCTCCACACCGCCGCGGTGGATGCTCCTGCGGCCTCATCCAGGCTCCTTGCAGGTTCCCTGCGGCGTGAGCAGCCAGTGGTGCTGAGCGAGGGCTCCTGGAACGGGGCTTCATCCATCCGGGTGCCGGTCTTGGTATATTTGGGGAGATAAGGAACGACTGCAGCCCTGCTCCAGCCCTGCATCCAGGAACCTTGTCTGGATTATTTTAACCTGTTCTGGATCATTTTAACCCTCTCTGAACTATTTTAACATTTTCTGGATTATTTTAACCTTCTCTGGATGATTTTAACCCTCTCTGGGTTACTTTAACCTTTTCTGGGTTATTTTAAGCCTCTCTGGGTTATTTTAACCTTTTCTGGATTATTTTAACCCTCTCTGAACTATTTTAACCTTCTCTGGATGATTTTAACCCTCTCTGAACTATTTTAACCTTCTCTGGATGATTTTAACCTTCTCTGGATGATTTTAATCCTCTCTGGGTTATTTTAACCTTTTCTGGATTATTTTAACCTGTTCTGGACTATTTTAACCCTCTCTGAATTATTTTAACCTTTTCTGAATTATTTTAACCTTTTCTGGATTATTTTAACCCTCTCTCCATTATTTTAACCCTCTCTCCATTATTTTAACCCTCTCTCCATTATTTTAACCTTTTCTGGACTACTTTAACCCTCGCTGGGTTACTTTAACCCTCACTGGATTACTTTAACCTTTTCTGGGTTACTTTAACCCTCTCTGAATTATTTTAACCTTTTCTGGATTATTTTAACCCTCTCTCCATTATTTTAACCTTTTCTGGACTATTTTAACCCTCTCTGAATTATTTTAACCATCTCTGGATGATTTTAACCCTCTCTGGACTATTTCAACCCTCTCTGGCTTATTTTAACCCTCTGTGAATTATTTTAGGGTGCCCGGCTTGGTTACCCACCGCCTTTGGAGCTGGTTATGGAACCGGGGAATTCATCCTTGAAAACCTAAAGTGGGTTCAAACCATTTCCAGTGAATTCCCGGCGAACATTTTCCTTTTGTGTCCCCACTGAGCCGCTCTCGGCGCGTTACAAGGAAATCTCCCGTTCGTACACAACAGGCTTTGGGGGGGATTCAGTGCTTTTCATCCCAAACGTCGATACTGTTGGTATTTTGACTTGTCCCGGAGGGGTTTGGCTCGGACCAGCTCTGCCCCGAGCCCTGCAGCAGATCCTGGTTCCTTTCCGCGTGGATTACGTTGACAAATAGCACTGATGGCAAGGTTTACCTCCTGCCCTTAAAACCCCCTTCGGATGCGCATGGAGGGTGTGGTGGAGATGCGTTAATCCTGCCTGGGGGGTGGGGGTGGGGTAATTTGTACACATAAAGGAAATTCCATCCTCGTTCCACTGGCTGGAGTTTCACAAGAGGCACCGTCCTGAGCCCGGCTGCTTGCGAACGCTGGTGTCACTTCGTCCGCTGGTGTCACTTCGTCCGTTTGCCCTGGTGCTCCGCTCTCCCCCCCCCCCCCCCTTGTTTCTTTGTGTTGTTGCAACCAGAATTTCCAGGCAGGTCTCTGGGAAAAACAGGTTCTTTCAAGCTGGAAAAGGCCAGGGCAGTGAACCTGTCCCTGCCAGGGGCTGGCGGTCCGGTCGCCTCGTGTGTTGGCTTTGATTCTCCACCTTGACGGGCTTTTTCCCCCTCTCTCCTCCGCAGCCAACGTGGCCAGTCTAAACCAGTTTCCAGGCCAGGGGAACGGTCCCAGCATGGGGAACTCCGACACGGATCACAAGGCGTCCTACGGTAAGACTCGCCTCATGGCACGGCGGGTGTGCTCTCATACACCCGTCCTGCGTTTAATTCATTCCTCTGCCCTGGAAAACCCACCCCAAAGGCTCCCTGTGCCCCCTCCCCACAAAACCTCAGGCTTTGGGACCACCCAGCACATTCCCAGCCCCCTGTGCCCCCTCCCCACAAAACCTCAGGCTTTGGGACCACCCAGCACATTCCCAGCCCCCTGTGCCCCCTCCCCACCTTTAAGCCTCAGGCTTTGGGATCACCCAGCACATTCCCAGCCCCCAGGGCTCGCTCAGCCGGGATGAACAATCTCCCTTGTGCCGGCTGATCCCTCCTTTCCGCACACACAGACGGGTAGCCCTAAATCCATGATGTGAGGGGGTCTGCTGTGCCGTGAGGGGGTCTGTGGGCAGGGCAGGGAGCCCTGGAGGTGTTTGGGAGGCCGGGAAAAGGAGGAGGGGTCAGCTGGAGTTTGCCGTGATGATGCAATGCGGGACAGGACGGTAAAAGCTGCCCTGGGGTTTCATCCTGCTGGCACAAGGGCTGGGCGCTGGAAATGCCACAGAGGGGGAGCAGCGGTGAGTGGGGGGCTCGCCTGGGGAGGGGGGCAGGGGAGGCACGGGGGGATATCCCACGTTGGAACGCGGAATCCGTGGGCATGCAAGTTTTCATTGCTGCGCGCCCTTCCCACAACTCTACAAACTGTCCTGAAAATCCTGCTGTGCTGGCTCCGCCGCCGGCGCCGGGGGAGAAGGGAAAACCCTCAGGCAGGCTCCCGATCCAAACAGGTGCCCCGCTGTGCGTCCCGGGGAGAAACGGGATGCAGCAGGGTCCTTCCAGGGCCGAACGGCTCACCGGCTGGCTGTCCGGCCGGGAGAGCCCGGGATAACGCTCCCTCCCGGGTCCCTCTCGGATCTGGCTCGTTTCAGCCCCGGTTAATCATTACGGTGACTTAATCATTACGGTGCCGCCGCCGCCGCCGGGCTGGCTCTGTTACAATTAATCTGGATAAATAAAGGAGCCAGCGGAGGAGAGGCAGCACTGGGGAAGGCAGCGGGGTCTCCGAGGGGGGATTTACAGCGCTTGTATCTTATTTTCATTTGATTTTCTTTTCACAGCCCAATTAGCATTAGCTGTGAGGGCAGCCCAGGCTCGTTTTGCTCTGCCTGGGGGTCTTGCCAGTGTTTCCAGGGACCCTCACTCACTGTTTCCTTCCCCACTCCGCTGTCCCCGCAGAGGACGCGCCCGGGGAGCACGGGGACGTGCTCAGCACCATCTCCAGCAGCATGAACCCGCTGCAGCCGCCGGCCGCCGCCGAGGAGCCTTTTACCACCTACTTCGACAGCAAGATCCCGATTCCCGAGGATGAAACGGTGAGTGCAGCGGGGCTCTCCTCCCTCCTCCGCTCCCTCCTGACCACAAAATCCAACGGGAAAAAATCTCTCAGCACTCAGTACTCCCCTGAGTCATTCCCTGGGTGCTGGTTCCCCTTCTTGCCTGGATTGGGGAACCGGGGGAGATGAGTGGAGCAATCTCCCATGCTTGCTGTAGAGTTAATGATTCCTGGCCCAGGATTTGTCTCCTTGGAGCCGGGAGTTGGGCTAAAGAGCAGAGAAATGTCTTTTTTTATAGCCCCAGGGGGGAGAACCTGGGTTCTTTGTTCCCTTATCAGGGGAGTGAAGAGCATTGTCCCCTTTGAGGGGGGTGTCGGTGCCCTCTTTGCTTTTGGTGAAGCAAGAGGCAGTGTTTCCAGCTGCAGGATGCCTCTCCCACCCAAATTTACTCCAGCCTGGCCTTGGCTGTCCCAAAATCCGGTCCTTAACCCATTAGGTGAGGACCAGGGATCACTGGAGGGTTCAGGATGGGATTAAAGACCAGGCTGATCTCACCAGCACCATCCTGCTAGGGCGGGGATGGAATGAAACCCAAACCCTGGCCGTCTTTGCCATTTTGGCCGCAGTGTAGCTGCGGTGGCCCGTGGGGACGCGGTGTCCCCTGCGTGAGGAGGGGGCTGCGCCGCAGGGCTGGCTTCTGACGCTTCCGTCCTCTCCCCTCCGACAGCATTCCTGCTTTAGCTTCCGCAAGCTCTGGGCGTTCACGGGGCCGGGCTTTCTGATGAGCATCGCCTACCTGGATCCGGGCAACATCGAGTCGGATTTACAGTCCGGGGCTGTCGCGGGCTTTAAGGTCAGTGTGGAAACCTGTGGATTTCGGTGCTGGGCCAACCGCGGCGCCGGCTGCAGGTCAGGGCAGGAGCACTGCTGCTGGTGCTGGCGCTGCTGGTGCTGATGCCGCTGGTGCTGGTTCTGCCAGTGCTGCCGGTGCTGCTGGTGCTGGTGCAGCTGGTGCTGCTGGCGCTGGGGCTGCTGGCGCTGCAGGCACTGCTGGCGCTGGTGCTGCTGGTGCTGCTGAGCTGCTGGTGCTGCTCGTGCTGGTGCCTCTGGTGCTGCTGGTGCTGCTAGCGCTGCTGGTGCTGCTCGTGCTGGTGCCTTTGGTGCTGCTAGCGCTGCTGGTGCTGCTGGTGCTGCTGGTGCTGGTGCCTCTGGTGCTGCTGGTGCTGCTAGCGCTGCTGGTGCTGCTCGTGCTGGTGCCTTTGGTGCTGCTAGCACTGCTGGTGCTGCTGGTGCTGGTGCCTCTGGTGCTGCTGGTGCTGCTAGCGCTGCTGGTGCTGCTGGTGCTGCTGAGCTGGAAATGTCACCGAAATCGGGAATCAAACCCCTTAGCCCCACTGCAGCATGAAGCAGCGGGCGCGGCGCTCCTTTCTTGCAGCGCAGGGTGCTCGGTGGCATCGCCACAGATCAAGCACCAAGCACACCTGCGCGGATTCTACCGTTATATTTATACACAAAATTACAAGGCTGTACACTCCCAGTTACAATGATTGGTTAGTGATTTGCATTTAATTGTAATATCTGCTGTGTCATCCTTTTCTGTTATTACGCTTGCGTAGGGGAAGGGTCTTCACCTGGCCAAGGGTCTGCTTGGCCCATGGGCAGATTTTTAGTGTTATAACGAAGGGAGTTCACTTCAGGACACCTTACAAGTAAGTTTTGTTGCCAGGTTGGACGGCTGGAGATCACCCTTGCCAAGCTGTCCAATAACTCATCCCAGACACAATGGAACCTGGGCGCCCTGGCTGTGGTCTAGAGAGTAAGGACTAAGAGTATTATGGTCTATAGCATCAGGACTTGAAGTGGCAGTCTCGGATAACAAGCAGCACAGCGGTCCAGACGTCGTTGGTTAATAAGTGCTGACATCATTCTAACGTGGAGGCGAACTCCTTAAAATCAAGATGCTCCCATAGCCAGCTGTTTCACAGACACAAACTATAGAAAGATTCAGTAAAACTTTAAGATAGTCTTAAATTATAACAAATAAAAAATAATATAATAATATAAATAATAATAAAATACAGTCTTAAGAAAATCTTGAGATAAAAAACCACCTCTGAGAAGGAGAAGGGGAGAGTGAGGCTCTTATACAGCCTCTCCGGCTGTGACTCCTGGCTTAATACGCACTTAAATCCTTCCCGTGCTGGCTCCAGACACATAAAATACCCTCGGAACGTCAATAATGTGTATTTTTAAAAGCAGGTGATTCCTAACGGTGCACGTGGGGCGCGGGCGTCCTAGGAGAGCCGGCACCCCGTGCCAGCCGTCCCTTCTTGCTGCCCCAGCGCACCCACTCCCATCTCCGTGTCTCCCGCAGCTGCTGTGGGTGCTGCTGCTGGCGACGGTCATCGGGCTGCTCCTGCAGCGGCTGGCGGCGCGGCTGGGGGTGGTGACGGGGCTGCACCTCGCCGAGGTCTGCAACCGGCAGTACCAGAAGGTGGGTGACCTCCCGGGGCTGGGGGGTGGGGGGCTCTGGGGGGGTCCCGTGGGTCTGGGGCGGTGGGGGTCCCTCGCCTGGGGCTGGCAGGTCTCAGGGGACGTGGGGGTGTCCCTGCTGCCCCTGAGGTGCCAATCCCATCTCGGGAAGAAGCGTTCCAGTCGTGGAAATATATTTGCATCGTCACGTCTTGCCGGACTGTCCGGGACGCGGCAGGGTGAAAGCCGATTTCTGCTGGTTACGCTCACGGCTGGAGGAAAGGCAGATGTAGAGGGAGATTTTAATTGCAGCCCTCTTAACGAAGGGCTCGTTAAGAACCTGAGCTGTCAGAGCAGATGGGGGGGGTCCCGGCGGGTCCCGGCGGTGGCTTCACCCTCCAAGGGCAGCACAAAGAGGGGGGTGGGCAGTGTGTCCCGACGGCTGCTGGGGAATCGTGGAGTCGGGAAGAAAAGCCAGAATTCCAGCTTCCCTGGGCTGCTGCTGAAGGGATCCTGGGGGGAAAAGTGGGAAAACTTCAGAGCAGTTCCGCGGCTCTTGCGTGTCCCTGCTTGAAAAACCTTGGTGGTTTGTCTGCGAAATCGCTCGGTGTCACCGTTGGGCTGCGGCCGAGTGACGTTTGTCCCTTGGGAAAGGGCTGGGGATGTCCCCAACCCCGCGGGTTTGGTTCTCATCCGCCTCCTGAGCCTTTGTCATTGCCGTGACCGTGCGACACGTGGCTGCTTGACACGACACCCGTCGCCAGCGCCTCGGTACGCGGAAACAGCCGGTTTCGCTCTCGAAAATGAGCGAAACGTATCGAGGCGAGGAATTCGGGTTGTGGGAGCGACCCGGGACGCTCCTCCGGTGCTTCCCACTGGATTTTTCCCTCTTTTTGACCTTATGGGCTGTTTCTTTGCCTCGAGGTTCCTCGGATTATCCTGTGGCTGATGGTCGAGCTGGCTATCATCGGATCCGATATGCAAGAAGTCATCGGCTCCGCGATCGCTATTAACCTCCTGTCCATGGGGAAGTAAGTCAGCGGCAGGAAGCGAGCGCTCCCCTCCAGAATTAAGAAAGCGCCGCCGTGCGTGCCAAAAAAAGCCTCGTTTATTTCCGCTAAATCCTCCCAAATAAGTTCGTTGCAGGGGGTGATTCAGCTCCGCTGGACGGGCCCTTGTGGATCCCTCAGTCGGAAGGAAAACTGTGGGTGCTGGTTTTTATTTGAGCTGAGACGCCCCAAAATTGGGCTGGCTTTTATTTGAGCTGTAACTGAGACACCCCAAAATTGGGCTGGCTTTTATTTGAGCTGGAGCTGAGACGCCCCAAAATTGGGCTGGCTTTTATTTGAGCTGTAACTGAGACGCCCCAAAACTGGGCTGGCTTTTATTTGAGCTGAGACGCCCCAAAATTGGGCTAGCTTTTTTTTGAGCTGAGGCCCCAAAATTGGGCTAGCTTTTATTTGAGCTATAACTGAGACGCCCCAAAATTGGGCTGGCTTTTAGTTGAGCTGGAGCTGAGACGCCCCAAAACTGGGCTGGCTTTTATTTGAGCTGAGACGCCCCAAAATTGGGCTTTTATGTTATATCCCTAATAAAGAGCTACCAGAAAGATGTCCTCTCCAGCCAGGAAGTCTGGAAACGCTAACAGGACTGGAAATTGCATTTTGATACCAAGTAGCTATTAAAAATCACACTCACGCATATAATTCTCGGCATCACCATGGGATTTGCTCTCGGGATTCGGGGCGGGAGCTCTTGCCTGAGCTCTTTGTGCGAAAAAACCGACTTAACGGTGTGTCATCTCAGGCTGCAAACAAACCCTGGGGCAATTCCAGCCCCAAAGAGTTTTTTAATTAAAATTCAATTTAAAAATATAAATTAAAATTTTTTAAAAATGAAATAAAGAAATAAATTGGGGGCTCTGAGGTGGTGGTGTGGCTGCTGGACGAGGTCGAGGGGTTTTGTGACGTCTGCTCGTGCGTGTCTCTCGCAGGATCCCGCTGTGGGGCGGCGTGCTCATCACCATAGCGGACACCTTCGTCTTTCTCTTCCTGGATAAATACGGTAATTTCTCCCTCTGGATTCGGGCAACTAAAGCAGAGGTTCAGCTTTTCTCAGTTTGCTGACGGTCCTTGCTCGTCTGGCAGGCTTGCGGAAGCTGGAGGCGTTCTTCGGGTTCCTGATCACCATCATGGCTCTGACGTTTGGCTACGAGGTACCTGCCGGCCGCGTCCCCACTGGCACTCCTGGGCCACCCGTGCCCTCTCCCCCACCCCCCTGTGCCCAAACGCCACCGAGACACGGGGCTGGACACTTAAAATTCGGGACATTTGAAGCTGGCAGTGTGTGGCCGTCGCCTGCTGCCCCCCCGGCGTGCCGGTGGGCGCACACGCTTTGGCACAGCGTCCCCAGTTGATCCAACAACAGGCAGTTGCCACACCGTGGTTTTGTTTTTACCAAATTTGCCACTTTTTGGCTTTCGAGCACCTTCAAGCAGGCAGCCTAGGTGGCTGCAGCGCACCTCATGCCACAACCCCCCCCTTTTTTTTTTTCTCCCCCTGCCCAGTACATCACGGTAAAGCCCAGCCAGGAGAAGCTGCTGCAAGGGCTGTTCATCCCCTACTGCCAGAACTGCGGCACGGAGCAGCTGGAGCAAGCCGTGGGCATCGTGGGCGCCGTGATCATGCCCCACAACATGTACCTGCACTCCGCCTTGGTCAAGGTAAGCAGCTGCAGCGGGCAGCGTGTGCGGGAAGGGGATGCTGGGGGCTGGGAGGCGCTGGGAATTCAGGGATTCGGCTTTTCCTTCGCTGGGGATGGAGCAAACCCATCGCTCGTTCTGCAGACGGGGGGGTTGGCTTTTTCTTCCCTCCATCACGTTCTCCTTCCAGCCCGTGGCCCGGCGTCACTTTACCACGATATAATTAACAGCTGTAAGTCACACAGCCCCAAATTCCCCTTTCTGACACCTCCTGTTGTCACCGTCCCTGCTCAGTCTCGGCAAGTGAACCGCGCGAACAAGCGGGAAGTCCAGGAAGCTAACAAGTACTTCTTCATCGAGTCCTGCATCGCCCTCTTCGTCTCCTTCATCATTAACATCTTCGTCGTGACCGTTTTCGCTGAGGCTTTCTTCGAAAAGACCAACGCGGACGTGGTGAGCTGGGGCTGGGGGACCGGTGGCGCTGAATTGGGGCTGGGTGGGCAGAACTGGGGCTGGGTGGGCAGAACGGGGGCTGGGTGGGCAGAACTGGGGCTGGGTGGGCAGAACGGGGGCTGGGTGGGCAGAACGGGGGCTGGGTGGGCAGAACGGGGGCTGGGTGGGCAGAACGGGGGCTGGGTGGGCAGAACTGGGGCTGGGTGGGCAGAACGGGGGCTGGGTGGGCAGAACGGGGGCTGGGTGGGCAGTACTGGGGCTGGGTGGGCAGTACTGGGCTGGGTGGGGCGGAACTGGGCTGGGTGGGCAGAACGGGGGCTGGGTGGGCAGAACTGGGGCTGGGTGGGCAGAACTGGGGCTGGGTGGGCAGAACTGGGGCTGGGTGGGCAGAACGGGGGCTGGGTGGGCAGAACTGGGGCTGGGTGGGCAGAACTGGGGCTGGGTGGGCAGAACGGGGGCTGGGTGGGCAGTACTGGGGCTGGGTGGGCAGAACTGGGGCTGGGTGGGCAGAACTGGGGCTGGGTGGGCAGAACGGGGGCTGGGTGGGCAGAACGGGGGCTGGGTGGGCAGAACTGGGGCTGGGTGGGCAGAACTGGGGCTGGGTGGGCAGAACTGGGGCTGGGTGGGCAGAACTGGGCTGGGTGGGCAGAACGGGGGCTGGGTGGGCAGAACGGGGGCTGGGTGGGCAGAACTGGGGCTGGGTGGGCAGAACTGGGGCTGGGTGGGCAGAACTGGGGCTGGGTGGGCAGAACGGGGGCTGGGTGGGCAGAACTGGGGCTGGGTGGGCAGAACGGGGGCTGGGTGGGCAGAACTGGGGCTGGGTGGGCAGAACGGGGGCTGGGTGGGCAGTACTGGGGCTGGGTGGGCAGAACTGGGGCTGGGTGGGCAGAACGGGGGCTGGGTGGGCAGAACTGGGGCTGGGTGGGCAGAACGGGGGCTGGGTGGGCAGAACGGGGGCTGGGTGGGCAGAACGGGGGCTGGGGTGGGCAGAACTGGGCTGGGTGGGCAGAACTGGGCTGGGTGGGCAGAACGGGGGCTGGGTGGGCAGAACTGGGCTGCGTGGGCAGTACTGGGCTGGGTGGGCAGAACTGGGCTGGGTGGGCAGAACGGGGGCTGGGTGGGCAGAACGGGGGCTGGGTGGGCACAACTGGGCTGGGTGGGCAGAACGGGGGCTGGGTGGGCAGAACGGGGGCTGGGTGGGCAGAACTGGGGCTGGGTGGGCAGAACGGGGGCTGGGTGGGCAGTACTGGGGCTGGGTGGGCAGAACGGGGGGCTGGGTGGGCAGAACGGGGGCTGGGTGGGCACAACTGGGCTGGGTGGGCAGAACAGGGGCTGGGTGGGCAGAGGGGCAGCTCCGGGCCTTGTCCCTGCCCCTGGCTCAGGATATTCTCTGCCTAAAGCGGGGGAAAAAAGCCTAGGGGTGCTGGCGATTTCCATTTAAACCAGTCTGAAGAGGCAGCCAGCACCCTGGGACCCCCAGCACCCGCTGGTTGCCCCCCGTGCAGCCTTTTCTGCTCATCCTCACTGAGCAAACCCACCCCCCTGCCCCTCGCTGCCGTTGCAGAGCGACGTCTGCAGGAACGCCAGCAGCCCCCACTCCTCGCTCTTCCCCAGTGACAACCAGACGCTGCAGGTGGATATCTACAAGGGGGTGAGTGAGCTGCTTCGTTTGGGCCAGCGGCGAGTAGGAAAGGCGGCGACCCGTGAAAGGATCGCCAAAACCAGCTGGAGATCCCCGGGGATCCTTGAGCTGAGCAGAATTAGCCCTTTGCTAAGGGGGGTGCATCGGAGCTGACCCCAGACCCCCCCGTTGGCTGCTCCCCCTTTTTAGCAGCTTGGTCAGGACAAAGATTTTCCATCCCGAGCCTGCTCGGTTGAAGCTGCAGCCCGGGAGGTGCTGCCTGAACCGCTGCCGACGCGGGGGATGCTTTTCCCTCTCCTTCCAATGGATTATTCCCTCCCTTCCCACTCGGTGCCCGTGACGGAGCCGGTGACGAGGGGGATTCGCCCGCTGTCCCCTTTCCCCGCGGGGGTGACACGGTGACTCTCCGGCAGGGCGTCGTTCTGGGCTGTTACTTCGGCCCCGCCGCGCTCTACATCTGGGCCATCGGCATCCTGGCAGCCGGCCAGAGCTCCACGATGACGGGGACATACTCGGGGCAGTTCGTTATGGAGGTAATTAGCGCTCAGCGGCTGCCCGCGTCCCTCTTCCCATATTCCCCAGCCTTCAAAGCTCCTCCTGATGATTCCCCTTCCTCGGACGCGCGGCTCTCGCTCCATAAAACTCCCTGAGGTTTCCAATCCTGCCCCGAGCCCCTGGGAGCCTCCCGGCTGTGCCCACCCGGCAGCTCCTCGGGATTTTTCCGGCAGGGCTTCCTGAACCTGCGGTGGTCCCGCTTTGCCCGGGTGCTGCTGACCCGCTCGATCGCCATCACTCCCACCCTCTTCGTCGCCATCTTCCAGGACGTCGAGCACCTGACAGGCATGAACGACTTCCTAAATGTTCTCATGAGCCTCCAGGTGAGCAGCAGCACCCGGTGGGGGGGCAGATCCCAGGGAGAAAGGACCTGGCGCTGGATATTTCGGCTTCTGGTGCCCAAGTCTCCAAGGATGCTTGGGGACAGGGTTTAGCGTGGGGCTGGGCAGCCTGGGGGTGAGTGGTTGGACCTGATGGTCCTTCAGGGTCTTTCCCAACCTCAGCGATTCCATGGGGATGAGCGGTTGGACCTGATGGTCTTCAGGGTCTTTCCCAACCTCAGCGATTCCATGGGGATGAGCGGTTGGACCTGATGGTCTTCAGGGTCTTTCCCAACCTCAGCGATTCCGTGATTCTCGGGGTTTGCAGGAGCAGCTGAGTGGAGCGAGTTGCTGTCGGGAAACGCTGATGGGCTGTGGGGGGTGGAGAGGATCAGTCGGGCTCCAAAATTCCTTTTGGAAATTTCAGAATTCCTCTGGCAATTTCAGAAATTCAGAAATTTCCAGGGGGAAAACTTGGACTCATTTTACGAGCAGCTTTGGGGCAAGGCGGTGGGGTGTGAGCGAGCCTCGGGTGTCCCTCCCTGCCCGTACCATCACAGCGATTCCCACTTTTTTTTTTTTTTTTTCCTGCTTCTTCCAGCTGCCGTTCGCCCTCATCCCGGTCCTGACGTTCACCAGCCTGCCCAGCGTCATGAACGATTTTGCCAACGGATTGTAAGTGCCAAGAGAATCGCTTCTGAGCAGGAGATGGCGCGTGGCTCGCCTCGGGGCACGTGTTTCAGTCCTCTCCTCACCTCCTCACCTGGACCTAGAGCATCTCCCCCCCATCTAGGGGGGGACCATCTAGGTCTAGGAGGACCTAGAGTCCCTCCGCCTCACCCTGTTCCGCTCTGGTTTAACTGGTAGGTTCTGGAAGGTCGGCGGTGGCCTCCTGATCCTCCTGATCTGCAGCATCAACATGTACTTCGTGGTGGGCCTACGTCATGTCCTTGAACCACATGGCTCTGTACGTGGGCGCTGCGGTTCTCAGCGTGGTCTACCTGTCCTTCGTGGCCTATCTGGTAAGTCCGGGTCATGCCCAGGCTCCCGGCAGGTGGGATGAGCTGGAGGAATTTTGGGTTTTTTCTTGTTCTTCTATCAAGACCGACAGTTCTTGATGTTCTATCAAGACCGACGGTTCTTGATGTTCTATCAAAGACTGTCGGGTTTCAGAGCCCTGGGAGTCACCAGCAGGGTCAGATGTGGAAGTTGAGGCTTTTGTGGCCGCATTTGCGTGGGAAGCGGTTTTGTCCCGTGCCTGCCCACCCACGCAGCCCTTCCCCCGCGGTTCTGACCCTCCCTCGCTCGCTCTTCCCCAAAACCGCCTCGGTTTAACGTGGCAGCAGGTGGAAGGTTGACGGAGACCTTGGAATAACGCAGGTTCCTCTGGCCGTGCCCGCGTATTGCCAGGGGTGGGATGAGCGTGGAGTCACGGAAGGGTGTGGGTTGGAAGGGACCTTAAAGACCACGCAGTTCCAACCCCCTGCCAGGGGGACCCCCCCCCACCAGCCCAGGGTGCTCCCAGCCCCGTCCAACCTGGCCTTGGACCCTTCCAGGGCTGGGGCACCCACAGCTCCCCAGTGCCAGCGCCTCGCCGCCCCCACAGTAAAGAATTTCTTCCCAACAGCTGCTCTACATCTCCCCTCTTGCAGTTTAAAGCCACCCCCCCTGCTCTGTCACCCCCCTACCCCCCGTAAGAAGCCCCTCCCCAGCTTTCTTGCCAGCCCCTTCAGGCACTGGAAGCCTCCAGAAGGTCTCCCCGGTGCCTTCTCCAGGCTGAACCCCCCCCCAGCTCCCCCTCACAGCAGGGGGGCTGCAGCCCTCCGAGCATCCCTGTGGCCTCTGGACCAGCTCCAGCAGGTCCCCGTCCTTCTGCCGGGGGCGCCCAGAGGGGGAGGCAGCGCTGCAGGGGGGGTCTCAGCGGGGCAGAGCCCCCCTCCCTCGCCCCCGGCAATGCGCCCCAGGGGACAGTTGGCTTTCTGGGTGGCCAGCGCCCGCTGCCGGGGTCACCCCCAGGTCCCTTCTCCGCAGGGCGGCGATCCGTCGTCGCTCGTCGGCCGGTGCCCGCCCTGGGGGTCCCCCCACCCCCAGTGCAGGACCTTGCACCTGGCACATGACGCCCCCCCCGGCCTCTCATGGTCCCCCTGGATGGTCCCCTTCCCCCCAGGGTACCACCCCCCCCAGCTCCGTGTCATCCACAAACATCCCGCGGGCGCACTCCATCCCCTGTGTCCCCAGTAAAGCTGTTCAGCCATACTGGTCCCAGTATGGACCGGGAGGGACCCCCACTGGTCACCAGTCTCAGTACCACCCCCCAGCTCCGTGTCATCCACAAATGTCCTACAGGCCCAGTCCATCCCCCCCATCCCGTGTCCCCAGCAAAGCTTCAGCCATACTGGTCCCAGTATGGACCATGAGGGGACCCCCACTGGTCACCAGTCTCGGTACCACCACCACCACCCCCAGCTACGTGTGATCCACAAACATCCCCGCGGGCGCACTCCATCCCCTGTGTCCCCAGTAAAGCTGTTCAGCCATACTGGTCCCAGTATGGACCATGAGGAACCCCCCCACTGGTCACCAGTCTCAGTCCCCTTCCCCCAGGGTACCACCCCCCCCTCCGCAAACATCCCGCGGGCGCACTCCATCCCCTGTGTCCCCAGTAAAGCTGTTCAGCCATACTGGTCCCAGTACAGACCCTGAGGGACCCCCACTGGTCACCAACCACCGCATGGTCACCCCAGGACTCCTGAGGTGCCACCACCCTGCCAATCCCTCCCCCCCCCCCGGGCGCCCCCCTCCCCCCCTCGGTGGATCACCCCTCCCCGTCTCCCTGCGCGATCCCGCGGGATCCCTGATCTGGGCGCCTGTTCCTGCTTGCAGAGCTGGCTGTGCCTGGTCGCCCTGGGAGCCTCCTGCCTGGCCTGCGGGGAAAACGGTAAGCGTCACCCGGACCCTGCTGACGGAGGAGTCACCTTCCCACTCCCGCTAAGTAGCGGGCGGCGGTCCCGTACTCAGCGAGTAGCCCTCGGAGCCGGGGCACTCCCCTGGGACACGCGCCTGGAAAACCAGGAAAAACCAAAACCAACAGCCCCTGGGATGTACGTTTTGGGGAAGGGTCGCGCTGCTGCGATGGTCCAATGCGGCCGTTTGCTTTGCTGAGCACCTCGAACCACGCCGAGGGGGGGGGTGGGGGGTGGGGGGGTGGGGCGATGCCTTTCCCGTTTTCCAGACAGGGATGCGGAGGGAAGCGGCACGGAGAAGCTCCGTGTCCCGGGTGGCCTCCGCCTCCAGCTTCCTCCCGTCTTTACACTAAAACCGGGATGCTCCATCCCTCCGCGATTTCATCCACGTAGCAAAAACACTGAGGCTCCGGGTAGTTGCTCCAGGTAGTTGCTCCAGGTAGTTGCTCCAGGTAGTTGCTCCTCGGTTGCTTAAACTGGAAAATCCGGAAAAATAAGCTAGGGAATTCCCAACGCTGCTCCGGCACGGCGCAGTGACACTACATCCAGACCTCCCTCCCCTGCCGCCGCCGTGCCTCATCTCATTTTTTCATTTTTTTTACTTGAAAATCCTCGCGATTCCGCGTGGATCCCCCTCCCCCCCCCCCCCCGCCAGGGAGATGTGAAGCCGCAACACCGCAGCGGCAGGATCGTCCTTTGGGTCCTTTACCCCCCCCCCGGCCCCGGCACGTGATTTTGGTGCTCAGCAAAGGAAACGGGGCGCGATGTTCGTGGGTATTTATGGATTTCTGGATTTATTCCCATTTTATGTGATTCACGGAAACACTTTGCTTCCCACACCCCCCGCAGCGCGTGGCTCGGGATGGCCGGGAATGCCAAGAGGCTTCTCCTGGGGGATCGGTTTTATTTACCGATCTTTTAAATTCACTACAAAACCTCGTGGCCCTCCTCGTTAGCCCTTAATGAGTTTTAATTATCTCTCTGGGAGATGCCTTCACCTGGAAGGCGACTGATGTAGCCACCGGTACGTTTTGCTGCTGCCATTAAAAAAGGTCCGACGCTTCTCCCCGGCCCCGGTGGGGTGTCGGGGGTCCCGCGGCGCTTTTCGGGTGATGAGAACCGGGGTGTCGGGGGCTGGGCCGGGGGGTCCCAGGTTCCCCCTCCCGGAGCCGCTGGAAGCCGGAGCCGGCCGGGGCGCGCTCAGCCGCGGCTCCGCCAAGGGGTTTGACGCACCAAACTGAGTTTGTGGATCGGGGTGGGATGGCCGGGAGATTCCCAGTGGATTCGGACCGAGCCCGGCTGGTTCATGCCCGCAGCGGGGGGCTCAGCACCGGCTGTGCCGGCGCCGGCATCGGGCTCCGCTCCCGTTGGCGCATCGCAGTCCCCCTCCGGCGCAGCGCCCGGGCCGGGGGTTGGGGTGGGAGAGCCGGGGGTCCTCAGTGGGCTCCAGCCTCATCGTTCACGAGGTTTTCCCCGGGAAATCCATCACCGTCCCTCCGCGGTGGGGCCGTGCCGGCCAGGGCGTCGCTCTCCCTGCGGCATTGGGAGCCCGGGAGAGGGACGATCCGCAGGCTCCGGGCTTCGCTCGGGGGGGGGGAATTTCTTGGGAATTCCCTCGTGCCCACCCAGGTGCAGGTGACAAAACTCAGAAAGTTCGGCAGAGAAAAATTCCGGTTTAATGCCGGGCAGGATCCGTGAGGCGATTCCCCGCCCTTCCCAAGCAGCTGAGCTCGGCTCGCTCGCCCCCCTGCGGGCGGCAGCGCCCACCCCCAGCGTCCCCGGGCTCCAAACGATCAAACGCAACAATTCCAGCGGGGGGGGGGCCCCGGGCCGCGCGCGGCGCTCCCAGGTTTTACACCTGTTCCCGCGTGGAAAAAGCCGGTGTGTGCGCGGCCGGTGGGAAATGCTGGGGGATCCCGCTGGACCGATCCCACCGATCTTCCCGGTGCTGAGATTTGGGATTTGAGGTGCCGGAGGGGATCCCGGCTGCTCGTGGCCCGTGGTGACACCTCTGGAGGGGGGCAGCGCCTCCGGGATCCAGTTCTCCTGCCCCTGGGATCCAGTTCTCATCCCTCTGCCCCCTGGGATCCAGTTCTCATCCCTCTGCCCCTGGGATCCAGTTCTCATCCCTCTGCCCCTGGGATCCAGTTCTCATCCCTCTGCCCCTTGGGATCCAGTTCTCATCCCTCTGCCCCTTGGGATCCAGTTCTCCTTCCTCTGCCCTTCGGATCCAGTTCTCATCCCTCTGCCCCTGGGATCCAGTTCTCCTTCCTCTGCCCCTGGGATCCAGTTCTCCTTCCTCTGCCCCTGGGATCCAGTTCTCATCCCTCTGCCCTTCGGATGCAGTTCTCATCCCTCTGCCCTTCGGATCTAGTTCTCATCCCTCTGCCCCTGGGATCCAGTTCTCCTTCCTCTGCCCCTGGGATCCAGTTCTCATCCCTCTGCCCTTCGGATGCAGTTCTCATCCCTCTGCCCTTCGGATGCAGTTCTCATCCCTCTGCCCCTGGGATCCAGTTCTCATCCCTCTGCCCCTTGGGATCCAGTTCTCATCCCTCTGTCTCTGGGATCCAGTTCTCCTTCCTCTGCCCCTGGGATCCAGTTCTCCTTCCTCTGCCCCTGGGATCCAGTCCTCATCCCTCTGCCCCTTGGGATCCACTTCTCATCCCTCTGCCCCTGGGGTCCAGGTTCTCATCCCTCTGCCCTTGGGATCCAGTTCTCATCCCTCTGCCCCTTGGGATCCAGTTCTCATCCCTCTGCCCTTGGGATCCAGTTCTCATCCCTCTGCCCCTTCAGATCCAGTTTCTCATCCCTCTGCCCCTGGGATCCAGTTCTCATCCCTCTGCCCCTGGGATCCAGTTCTCCTTCCTCTGCCCTTCGGATCCAGTTCTCATCCCTCTGCCCCCTGGGATCCAGTTCTCCTTCCTCTGCCCCTGGGATCCAGTTCTCATCCCTCTGCCCTTCGGATGCAGTTCTCATCCCTCTGCCCTTCGGATCTAGTTCTCATCCCTCTGCCCCTGGGATCCAGTTCTCCTTCCTCTGCCCCTGGGATCCAGTTCTCCTTCCTCTGCCCCTGGGATCCAGTTCTCATCCCTCTGCCCCTGGGATCCAGTTCTCATCCCTCTGCCCCTGGGATCCACTTCTCATCCCTCTGCCCCTTGGGATCCACTTCTCATCCCTCTGCCCCTTGGGATCCAGTTCTCATCCGTCTGCCCCTGGGATCCAGTTCTCATCCCTCTGCCCCTGGATCCAGTTCTCATCCCTCTGCCCCTGGGATCCCACTTCTCATCCCTCTGCCCCTTCAGATCTAGTTCTCATTCCTCTGCCCCTGGGATCCAGTTCTCATCCCTCTGCCCTTCAGATCTAGTTCTCATCCCTCTGCCCCTGGGATCCAGTTCTCATCCCTCTGCCCCCTGGGATCCAGTTCTCATCCCTCTGCCCTTGGGATCCAGTTCTCATCCCTCTGTCTCTGGGATCCAGTTCTCCTTCCTCTGCCCCTGGGATCCATTTCTCCTTCCTCTGCCCCTGGGATCCAGTCCTCATCCCTCTGCCCCTTGGGATCCACTTCTCATCCCTCTGCCCCTTGGGATCCAGTTCTCCTTCCTCTGCCCCCTGGGATCCAGTTCTCATCCCTCTGCCCTTGGGATCCAGTTCTCATCCCCATTCCCCCTCTGCCCCTTCGGATCCAGTTCTCCTTCCCTCTGCCCCTGGGATCCAGTTCTCCTTCCTCTGCCCCTGGGATCCAGTTCTCATCCCTCTGCCCCTTGGGATCCAGTTCTCATCCCTCTGCCCCTGGGATCCAGTTCTCATCCCTCTGCCCCTGGGATCCAGTTCTCATCCCTCCGCTCCTCGTGGGCGCTGGATTTATTTTTCCCTCCCCCGCCCCGGATCAGCCCTCGAGCCCCTCTGTACAAACGACCGTTGCAATTAAAAGCCGGATAATGAGACTTTTCCCACCTGGCTCCCGGGGTCTGTTTTTGGGGGGCGCCGCTCGCGTCGCTGCCGGTACCCGCCGAGGAGATGCCCGATGGCTCCGACCCGGCGCACGCATCCTGCCCCGCTGGCTCGTCACCAGCTTTAACACCCCGGCGCTGCATGGCTGCTGTTTCCTCCTTGGCCAAACTATTCCCTATCCTGGAAATAAAAACATTTTTTCCGGATTTCCCCAGAGCTTTTCCTTTAGCCGCAGCAGCACCACGCGTCGGTGTGGAGCTTTTTATTTTAGAAAGCTGTGGGAGGTCGGAGGGATGAGCTCGTTGTCCCTCGTGCTCCAAAATATTCCGGGAAAGTGCCTCCTGCCTCCTTCCAGCTTCGGGAAATTCAGGACCAGAAATCACCGTTGGTTCCCGCTCCCGTGGGAAGGAGCTGGGCGCTGCGGGTGCTCAGGGTCCTTCTCCTGGCATGGCTGGTGGTGATGGCAGGAATTCGGAAGCCGCGATGCTCCGGGAGGCACGAGCCCGGCGGTGCCGGTGTCTCTCCGGTGAGGAACGCCGTAAGTCCCTGCTCCGCCACCTGGAATCGCAGCGGGATGTCCCCAGGAGACGGACGACCACCTTGTTCTCTTAATTAACCAACCCGTGTCATCAGGTCGGGCTCGTCTGCACCGGAAATCTAATTCACATTAAGAAGGGAATTAATTGAAACGAACGGAGGGGATGCTCCGCGGAACGCGCGGCTATTCTGGAGCGTCGCCCTGGGTGGGAGCCCTTCCAGGGGGTTGATTCATTAATAAATAGAAATAATTGTGCTGCATCGAGCTCTGTCTGCTTAATAACCCCTAATTAACGAAGGCGTGGCACAAGCTGGTGCTGTGGTGATGGGGATGCTCCCTGTGGATTAATTAAGCGCCGTTAACCCCGTCCCCCGCTTTCAGGCGAGCTGAAATACTGATTTATTTCACCATCGCGTGGAAAAGTTGCTTTAACGCTGCCGCGGCGCCACAGCCGAAGGATGGAAAACCGGGAAACGCCAAAGCTTCGGGTCCCGCAGGTGGAAAAGTGCCGGGGAGTGGGATAGGGCCGGGGAGCTCAGCTTGGGCTTCGTTAATCCTGCTCGGCTCGGGCTTTCGTTAAACCTCAGCTCCTCGTTAAACCCTCCCGGCTCCCAGCTTTTCCCAGCTCTAACTCGTGTCCTTCGCCTCTTCCAGCGCCACCTGGGATTTGCCGCCCATCCCGAACTTTTCCTCCTCAACAACGTGGACGCCGACGCACCCGTCGCCCGATGATTCCGGCTGCTGCGGCCGCAGGGATGGAGCCGGCTCCGGTGGGATCCTCCCGGTGCCGCAGGGACCCCCCCCTCCATTGCTCCAGCTGAGCGCGGGGACCAGCCACGCGGTTCGGGAGCGTGAGCAGAGCCCGGGATTTCCTGGGATTTCCTGGGATTTCCCAGGGGTGGGCGGGGATCAGACCATCCCGTGTGTGGTGAGACCTGCAGAGCCGGGCGCCTGGCATCAGCCGCAGGGGAAGATCCCGGCTCCAAACCACGACGACACCGATCCAGGGGGGACCTTTGAGGGACCTCAAAAGTTTTCCCAAATTTTTTTTCCCCCACTTTTTGTTTTTCCCCCTCCCATATAGTTGATTGGATCTGGGGAAGGGATTCGCTGATGTTTTTCCCAATTTCAATTCTGATTTCGCCTGCCTGATGGGTAGATCTGCCGTGATGTTTGGGGGTTTTGGGTTTTTTTCAGAATTTGGGGAAAATTCCAGGCTTGGAAAATGGAGCAGGGGCAAATTCATTCCTGGAAATTCTGTAGAGGGGAGTGGGGGGGATCGAGAGGAGCGGTGATGGGAAGACAAGAGGAACACAGGATTATGTGTGTCCCCCAGTAATTACAGCCAGTTTTCCCATCAAACCTGCCCACATCCCACCCCCCCTCGGGGATGGCCCCCCTCCCCACGGGCATTTTTTCCCAGCCCGGCACCGGTTGGGGGTTGGTATCCACCTCCACGGTGGAGCTGCTGTTGCAGAATTCCATGAAAATCCCACATTTGGCAGCCGGGCTCTGCCCTGCGCTGGCCTCTCCCGCGGCAACGGAGTTCTTTTTCCGGCGTTCCCAGACATTCCAGGTGCTGCCCGGGATCCTCCTGGAGCGGATCCTCAAGTCAACAGGCTCCGGCAGCGACGCGCATGTTCTGGAACCATCAAATCCCGGATTTTGGTGTTGGAAAAGACCTTTAAGTCCATCGAATCCAACCGGTAACCGAAATCCACGGAGCCCACCGGGGAGCAGATCCCTCAGGATCACCGACACCTTCCGATACCCCCAGGAACGACGGCTTCGCCACCTCCCCCAGCGCTTCCTAACCCTGTCAGTGACGGAATAATTCCCAAAATCCGGTGTAAACCTCCCCCAGCACAACCTGGGGCCGGTTCTGCTCATCCCTGTCGCTTGTTCCATGGGAAAAGGTTTTTATCCCCCACCCCCTCCGCTCTTTCCTTGGATTTTGGTCGATTTTCCCGAGCCCCGGATGGGGAATGGTCTTAGATGCCAAATGTTGCCTTTCTTTAATTAAATCTGCTGGGTTCATTAAATCTTTTCCCAATTAAGCCTTTTGGTTTCCATGTACGTGGCGCCAATCCTGATGGGAGCACCAGACTGTTCCCGGTGCCTTTTCCCAGAGGAATTCAGGATATTCCCAATTTTTCCACCCTCCAACAGCGCTGCCAGCGTGGCTGGGTCGAAGGTGAGTGCACGGGAGATCCAGGATCCCGTGGATCCTCAGAGGTGCCGGGATCACATCTGGGATTCGCAGGGAAGTTTGATCCACGGGATTTATTTTTGGTGGCTGCATTCGGGAGATTTCCTTTGGATCTTTGGACATAAACGAAGCTGAATTCAATTAACATTGCTTAATGAGGGGGGGCCCCGCCGGGGGGTTATTTGCGTCTTGGTGAAGTGACGGCCCCAGGATGGGGGGTGGGGGGGGTGCACGACACGACCTGGAGCTGCCCCGGTTCCAGGGTGTCAGGGGGCTGGGGGGGATCCCTGGAGCATCCCGGTCCCCAGAGCATCCTGATTCCTGGAGCATCCCCGGAGCATCCTGGTCCCCAGAGTATCCCTGGAATGTCCCAGGAGCATCCTGGGAGCATCCCAGTTCCCGGAGCATCCCCGGAGCATCCCCATCCCTGGAGCATCCCCAGAGCATCCCAGTGCCTGGAGTATCCCTGGAACATCTCCAGAGCATCCCAGGAGCATCCTGGGAGCATCCCAGTTCCTGGAGCATCCCTGGAGCATCCCGGTCCCTGGAGTATCCCTGGAACCTCCCTGGAGCATCCCAGGAGCATCCCGGTCCCCAGAGCATCCCCGGAGCATCCTGGTCCCTGGAGTATTCCTGGAACGTCCCTGGAGCATCCCCGGGAGCATCCCGGTTCCCGGAGCATCCCTGGAGTGTCCCCGGAGTATCCCAGGAGCATCCCGGTAACCTGGAGCATCCCCGGAGCATCCCGATCCCTGGAACGTCCCCGGAGCATCTCGGTCCCAGGAGCATCCCTGGAGCATCCCCATGGATCCGCCCCCCGCCAGCAGCGCCCCCCTCATCCCACCGCTCCCCGGGGACCTGGGGGGCGATCGCGATGCGCGTGGCACTTGCCCCCTCCCCCCCCCCCAAGCTGGATCCCAGCGACTCCGCCCCCCCCCCGGATCCCCCGCGCCGTTACGGCCCCCCCGCCGCGTTTTTTCCTCTCTTATTTCAAAACCAGCTTCAAAACCCCAAATGCGCCTTTTTTGTCCCAGATTTTCCCAGGCAGGAGCGGATCCCCGATCCCCGGGATCCCGATCCCCGACTCTGGGGTCGCGGGGGGTGGGGGAGGGTCTAGGCCGCGGGCCGAAGTGGAGCAGAGAGAGGGAGGAAGCGCTGGGGGCACTGGGAGGAACTGGAAGGCATGGGGGGAGCACTGGGGGGGGGTACTGGGAGGCACTGGGAGGAACTGGAAGGCATGGGGAGAGCACTAGGGGGGACAGTGGGAGGCATGGGGAGAGCACTAGGGGGGGACAGTGGGAGGCATGGGGGGCACTGGGAACGGGACGGGGGCACAGGGAGGAACTGGGGAGCACTGGGGGGAGCACTGGGGAGCGGGGGGGGTATCTCACCCCAGCCGTGGATTGCAGTGGGAAGGGTTTCACACCCCGCGAGCCCAAGCCCCGCCCCCAGGGGGCGTGTCCCCGCGGCGGCCCCACCCCCGCGCTCCCCGCGGCCCGTCCGAGGTAAACACGGTCCCTGCCCCGCCCCCCGCCCGCCCGGCCAATCCCCAATCGCGGCCCCGCCCCCTCGCGCCGCCCGGGCCAATCCACGCCCGCCGGCCGTTTCAAGGCCCCCCCCCCGCCGCCCCCCCTCCCGCCGGCGTCGATAACAAAATAACAAAGCGTCGGACGCGGCCGCCCCTCCCCCACGCCGCCCCTCCCCCACACCGCCCCCCGCCCCGCCCCCCCCCCCCCCCCAGCCCGGCCGGGGGGGGCCTCGAAACCGCCGCGGCCCCGTTTCCTCCGGCGGGCGCGTGCGGGGCGGCGCGGACCCCCCCCCCTCCCCTCCCCCCCACCCCCCCGATGTGGGGTGTCCCCCCTCCCCTCCCCCCACCCGGTGTGGGGTCTTCCCCCCCCCTCCCCCCCTCCTCGGGCCTCGGCGGCAGCGCGAGGCGGCAGGTACCGGAGGGGGGCGGGGAAATGGGGGGGGGGGGGGGGGGCGCGTCCCCTGGCGGCGGCGCGGGGGGAGGGGGCGGGTGGGGGAGGGGCGGGGCTGAGCACACCCCCCACCCCCCCCCAGGCGGCGCGTGTGGCCCCTCGCTGTCGTGTCACCCCCCCCAAATCCCCCCCCGACCCCGGTGAAGCCCCCCCCCCCGTCACTCGCAGGGGGAGGGGCAAACCGAGGCCGCCATGAGGGGGGGGAGGGGCACAGAGACACCCCCCGGTGCGGGGTTATGGAATGGGGGGAGGGGTATCCCCCTACACGACCCCATCCCCCCTCCCCGAGCTCCGTGTCACCCCCCCCAGGGACACTGTGACCATGCTGGGGGGGAGGGGGCCGGCCCGGTG
>NC_079306.1:1738693-1832980 GCF_023638135.1 Falco biarmicus
GGATTTTCTTGTCCTGTGCTGAACGCAGGGTTGGAAAGAAGCAGTATGACTGGGTCAGGAGAGCGTTAAACACGTTCTTCTCTTTTTGATCGGCTGATGGGCTTCCAAGTCCCCCTTCAAAAGAAAGCACGATGTCTTCGCTTTGTCAGTGCCCGTCATTTAAACAGTCGTTTCCTTTGCGATTTGCAAATTACGGTATATTTGGGGGGCACTGACCTCAATTTACAGCGAGAGTCGGTATGAAACCGTAGTGTATTTCTGCAAATCAGATCAGCATCCCCTTGGTGTACGCGTACTGTATACGTGCATATACTTTTGCTTTGCTTTAAACAGTGTGAGGAGACAGTTTTCCATATATAACTGCAGCTTTGTAAAGCGTGACTGCCTTACACGGGAACACTTGCAAACACAAGAAGGACCCAGCTCCTTCTGCCTCTATTTGTACGATGTCTTTGAAATGTCTTTTCTTTCTCGTCTCCCATCCAGCAAGAAGAGCAACCCAAGTACGAGGACAACATTTACATGTACATCTATTTCGTTATCTTCATTATCTTCGGCTCCTTTTTCACCCTGAACTTGTTCATCGGTGTCATCATCGACAACTTCAATCAACAAAAGAAAAAGATAAGTGCTCTGGGTTTGCAGGGGTGCTGAGACCTGTTAGAGGGATGCTGAGTCTTCGGGCTGAGGGGTTTTTTTCTGCCCCGATAAGGGCTCAGGAGCATCAGCCCGGAGCACAAGCCTCCCCTGGGAGAGCTGTGGGCTGCAGAACCACTGGGACCCAGTACATCGCTCCCCACCCAGCCCCGCGATACTGGTCAGACAGGGAGCCCAAGAGGCAGCCCAGGGCTTCATGTAAAACGCCAGCCAGATGAGATGCTCTCCCTAGACAACATTTTCATGTATTTCTTGGGGGTTTTTTTGACCTTTACTAACAGACTGGAATGTCTTCCTTGCCTCTCCCTCTGTTGTATACAACTTCTCTCCTCTATAAGTCAAGCTGAGGATTTGCACGTGTGCAGCCGACACCTCTGCTACCTGTTTATCACAGAGGGGAGGGGTGTAGTGCAATAAACCCCGTTTTTTTCATAGGAAAAAGAGTCTTGTTTTCTAAAGGAAGATCAGTACACCTTTGGTATGAGTATCCATTATTTCTGGCTAAAATAGCTGCCACCAGCTTCCCATATGGCAGGTATCCTCGTGACGGGGCTGGGAGGCTTTTCCTTTCCCTTCTTGGGGGGTGAGCGGATTGTAACCAGTTTTCCTTTCGCCCCTTTACTTTGGAGGTCAAGATATTTTCATGACAGAAGAACAAAAGAAGTACTACAACGCCATGAAAAAGCTGGGCTCAAAGAAGCCTCAGAAACCCATTCCCCGACCTCTGGTGAGTATGTGATAAAGGGAAGGGCAGGAAAAAACCTGCAGAGTTCAGACTTTCCGAGGAGCTTCGGCTCCAAAAGCATCCTCTGTTCTAAGTCGTGCTGGACTCTGCATCACCACGTTCTCGCCGTTATAACACCGGTATCATCTGAGAGAGGTTGACACGCCCTGGTTGACGTTAATCAGTTGGCTCATTTAAGTCAGCCAATGATTTAAATCATTTAAATCTGAAAACCCTGTCTGGCCGTGAGGCTGTAGATGGAGAACAAGAGCCCCCCCGGTGTTAGCGAGCAGGATCTTGGCCAATTAGCCATGCTCACGGCTTGTGTTGGTCGTAGGGTCGTGGTAGCATGTTTGGGGGGTGAATAATAGCGTTTTCCTACCTCTCCCGTAAGCAGATTGAACTGTGACCTTGAAAACTTCACAAGATATTTTTTTTTCACGACGTCCTCATCCCTGTTTCCACCACCAGAGAAATATTTTGTTGACCGATGGTCATTCGGTTGGTTCACTGTCTTTCTCCTGTCGTGCAGAACCGCATTCAAGGAGCTGTCTTTGACTTTGTAACTCAGCAAGCGTTTGACATAGTCATCATGATGCTCATTTGCCTCAACATGGTGACCATGATGGTGGAGACAGACACGCAAAGCAAGCAGATGGAGGACATCCTTTACTGGATCAACCTGGTGTTTGTCATCTTCTTCACCTGTGAGTGTGTGCTGAAGATGTTCGCCTTGCGGCACTATTATTTCACCATCGGGTGGAACATTTTTGACTTCGTGGTTGTGATTCTGTCCATCGTGGGTAAGTGCGACGCCATTTAGGTGGAGGTCTGTGAGTGCCAGGCTGTCTTGGTGGTTGCAGAGTAGAGCACGTTCTTGTCTTTGAAGGTTATATGTAGGTACCAGGACTTCTAGACTCTTCTTTTTAGCCTCCTGAATTTGTGGCAGAATTTGGCAGCTTGAAATCCTGACTAATGCGCCCTCTTCCCTCCATTTACTCCAGTTCCAGTTGCATGGAGTAAACCACTCTCCCTTGTCTTTAAAAGCAGAAATTTTACGCACTTCATCAGAATGTTTTAATGCTTACTAACCACTGAAAATAGCATCGCAGTGCTTCCTGCACCAGCATGTGATTCGCACTTTTGGTTTCGCTTTGGTTGAATGTTGAATCAATCGGTTTCCTCCAACAGGTTGGTGGTTTTTTTAGCGTCTAATCTGTAAAATACGCAAAACCTCACAACTACAGCAGGGTCACCCTAAGAGCTTGGCTGCGCACAGCTCTGCCCAGGCATACTGACAGAGCACCAACAGCTGGAGAGTGTCCTGCAGCCTAAAATTCAGATCCAGGTTTGCTGCTTGAAGTAAGACGTATCTTACACGGGTTTTTAGCACCTTCTGAGTAGAATCCATAGCCTGACTCCCATGGCAGAGTTAGGCACTGAGAGCTAGGCACATCCAAGGATCTCATCCATCCTTACCTGGGTGGAATGAACCACTCTGCAGCTGTACCTCTCTCCCTCTCCGTCTGGGAGAACCCTGGAAGGAGCCAGAGCACCTAGCTAAGACCTGGTTGCCTGAAGGTGAGGCCACTTCATCGCAGACCCCCCCCTTTGGGAATCTGGCCAAGGTGTTCCGCGTGTCCGGTCCCTTGACTAGGCTCAGGAGCAGCAGCAGGCTGCGCGTCTCCATTGTCACACTTGTTCCTTCTCTTCTTCTTTAGGAATGTTCCTGGCTGAAATCATTGAGAAGTATTTCGTGTCACCCACTCTCTTCCGAGTCATCCGACTGGCTCGCATTGGGCGTATCCTGCGTTTGATCAAAGGAGCCAAAGGGATCCGCACCTTGCTTTTTGCCTTAATGATGTCCTTGCCTGCCTTGTTCAACATCGGCCTCTTGCTCTTCTTGGTCATGTTCATCTTCTCCATCTTTGGCATGTCAAACTTTGCCTACGTCAAGCATGAGGCTGGCATAGATGATATGTTCAATTTTGAGACCTTTGGCAACAGCATGATCTGCTTGTTCCAGATCACCACGTCGGCAGGGTGGGATGGCCTGCTGCTGCCCATCCTCAACCGGCCTCCAGACTGCGACCTAGACAAGGAGCACCCGGGGAGTGGTTTTAAGGGGGATTGCGGGAACCCTTCGGTGGGGATATTTTTCTTTGTGAGTTACATCATCATCTCCTTCCTGATCGTGGTCAACATGTACATTGCCATCATCCTGGAGAACTTCAGCGTGGCGACGGAGGAGAGCGCGGATCCGCTGAGCGAGGACGACTTTGAGACCTTCTACGAGATCTGGGAGAAGTTCGACCCCGATGCCACGCAGTTCATAGAGTACAGCAAGCTCGCAGACTTTGCCGATGCTTTGGAACATCCTCTCCGCGTCCCAAAACCCAACACCATCGAACTCATCGCCATGGACCTGCCTATGGTCAGTGGAGACAGGATCCACTGTTTGGACATCCTCTTTGCCTTCACCAAACGTGTCCTGGGGGACAGCGGAGAGCTGGATATCCTGAGGCAGCAGATGGAGGAAAGATTTGTGGCATCCAACCCTTCCAAAGTGTCTTATGAGCCCATCACAACCACGCTCCGCCGTAAGCAGGAAGAAGTTTCAGCCGTGGTTATCCAGAGGGCTTACAGGGCTCGTTTAGCAAGACGGGGCTTTATTAGCCGCAGGCCTGTCTCCACAAAACTGGAAAACGGAGGAGCAAACAGGGAGAAAAAAGAAGGCACCCCATCTACGGCGTCCCTCCCGTCGTACGACAGCGTTACCAAACCCGAGAAGGAGAAACAGCAGCGGGCGGAGGAAGGAAGACGAGAAAGAGCCAAAAGACAAAAAGATGTCAGGGAATCCAAGTGTTGAGACAAAAATTAATAGAATTGTACAAATTAAAATATTTGCAAGTGAAAAAGATTGTTTACAGACTTCCTGAAATATTATCAATACAGAACAGCTGTGGAGACACTTACCTGAAGATCTTATACCAAACATAGTCTGCTTCCCGTGTGACAGCGTTGCATCTAAAGCAGTGACCTACCACCTGTTTAAAGGACCCTTGTAAACAAACATTTAAACACACAAAAAAAAGGAAAAAAAATGGATTTTTCTATTGTTTGGGCAGGTGGATACTGCATGTTCCACATCAGTCAATGCAACTTAGGACAAACAAGCAAAATAAAAAACACACACACACACACACACAGACACACACAGAGAAACAAAACCCGCTGCTGGGATTCATGTATTTTCCAAAGCAGCCAAAAAATGGATTTTATTTTCCCATTTTGTTGATTATTATCGAGAGAAAACCCAGAAGTCACAATGTTACAGGGTTTGTTCATGCAAAACTAGATTTGCATTTAGTTAAGCAGCCAAAAAAAAAAAAAAAAAAGAGAAAAAAAAAAAAGAAAAAAGTTAAAGCAAGTGAAACAACAAAACAAACAAAAAAAAGGAAAAAAGAAACAAACCACCCATTTAGCCCATGCCATTTAATTGTCATAGTTTCTTTGAGATTTATTACCTGCATTCGACTTTCTACATGGGCTTTACTTGGTTTGGGAGATGGGGTAAGTGGGTACCTTCAGCCTGGAGGCAGCTCGGGCTGCTTCCCCCCACCAAAAGCGCTCGTTAGTGCATCGAAGCGATTTGCATGATGGCATGCCGTCACCAGAACCATGCATGAGGAACCATTCGACCCACCAGACACTCCAGAATCTGTCCACCGCGGTGTGTTAAGCCATAAATTCGAGGCGCTCCACCTTACACTGTATCGGGAGAGAAACTTGTCACCAGAATCGTGCCCTTCACCGGTACGTCCCCTTTGTAGCGATCTTTCATAGACCCGCCAGTAGGAGAAAACACCAAAAAACACCCAAAAAACCCCCGACAACTCAATGAAATAATTGTGTGTGTATGTTTAACAATTATTACAATTGATATTTTTTTTTCCTTCTCCATACAGCCATCTTTTTTGCACACTGAAATATTTAACAAAACTTAAATGCTGCTCTGGACCTCATCCAAGGGGAGGTGATAAAAAAAAAAACAAACAACTTGAGAATGGCTTGTTGTACTCTTGTCACTGTAAAACCAAAATCTAGGGCTTAACTACCACTCAGTTCGTTTGTATCCTGCAATATTTATCATTAATATTAGTTATTGTTCAGCCTCCATCCTGCAGCGTAGACACTATTATTTTATTTATTTTTTTTTAAAAGAGATAAATGCTCAAAAAAAAGGAAGCGTGTTATTTCTACCGGTAGAAATGGGGGGAGCTTACCCCAAGCGATGCCACCAGCGGGGCTGGGGGACGGGGATGTGACTCGCAGTGGTCCCACACCCCTTGGGCTTCCTGCTCCGGGCGGGATGCAGAGCTGCGGGTGGGCTTTCCCAACTGGAATCCTTCCTCCCTTTGGTCCCAGGTTGTTTCTTTTTTTCGCTTTGCAGCTCCGCGGGATTTCGGGCTTCCGTAGCCACGAGGGGGTTTAAGCAGAAGTGGGGGGGAGCCGGCTGTCGGGTGCCTTCACCTTCTTCCCATTCCTTACGCTTTCGTCCAGCGGCGACTCCAGCAGCCCCGCAGGTTGGGTAGGAATCCGAGCTACCTCTTGCCTAGTCTCGCTGCAGCGGGAAAAATAACGCCGGGTAAACACCCCAAGCCAAATCCACGCCGGTTTCTTTTCCTCGATGCCCAGACTCCGCCATCCCCAGCTCCTCTTTTGTGGTGTCCTCATGGATCATGTGGTGTCATCATGGATCATGATGGTTGAGATGGGGGGGCAGGGGGGGTTTATGCCTTCAGGGTGGGAATTCTCGAGGGTAGGACAGCAGCACGGCTGGTTTTCCCCCCAAAAAAAAGTTGGAAGGAGAAGCGAGGGGTTGGTGCCACCGTGGTTTAAGTGTGGACCAAATCCAGAGTGGGAAAAAAAACACAAACAAGACAAACCAAGACAACAGAGCGCGATGGCAGGATGAATCTCGGGGTTGCCTAAACCTCCCAACCCGGAAAATTCCAGGAATCCCTTCAAATAGAAAAATAAACCCACATAGCCAAGCAGGAAAGCCATCCAGCAGCCATCTGTGCCACGGCCGGCATCCTCGCCGCGCAGCTTAGCCATCGCCACCACAGCGGAGCAGTTCGGCTGCGCCCAGGACCACGAGCGAGGAAACCTCTTGCCCCAAGTTGCTCCTAGGAGATGATGTATAGTAACAACATAAAAAAAAAAAACAAACAAAAAAAAACCACCAACCAACCAAACACGACATACATATGTACAGGCTACATTGTAAACAGCACAAAAAAAAAAAAGAGAAAAAAAAAGAAAAAAAAACTAGCTGAAAAGTGTGGTTGAACTTTTTAAGAGAATATTATAAATACTGTAATATATCATTTTATTTTATCGGCATGCCTTTTTGTAAATACAAAGAACTACAAAAAATAATAGAATGGCTTCTGGCTTATGCCATTGTCCATGTTTATTTTTATTTTTTTAATATTTTTCTGTTTTCCTTAGACTTTAGATAGCCAGTAAACGTCCCCAAAGAAAAAAACAAAAACAAAAACAAACAAAACCCTTAACAACCCTTAACCCCCCCCCATCCCCCCCTAGATTTTAAAACAAAATAAAAGCTTTATTGCAAATTATCTTTGCAACAGCGAAAGTATATATTTTTTGCGTTCCGATGTGCAATAAGTTGACCACTTCTATGCAAGATTTGGCTAAACTTCCTAATTGTTCTGAAGCTGGGCTCTTGACTCGTAGGTGACGCTTGGTACGTTTAGCGTTCGCGCTGGCCATTTCATGAAGCTTCTCGATGACTTTAAAATAAAAAGTCCCTTCAAACGCCGTCTAGGTTTATTTTTTTTTTTAACTTAGATCTGTCTGAAGGGCCGGAGGCTGGTGGCGTTGCCGCTGGGCATCGCCGAGAGGAAACGAGGAGTTTCTTCAACCCTTCGTTGGCCATCGGTCCTTGGGCTCCAAGAGCCGTTTCGTGGGGTTGGGGGTTTCTCTCTCGGAGTTTCCTCCCCGGAGCAGAGAATTCCCATCAGGAGGCTCCGGGGTGCTGGAAGCGGTGGGGTCTGTGCTTCTGTACATCTTCCCAGGGTGAAGCCAAGGCCAGGAGGAACCGGTGGTCAGTGAGGGACCATCAAGTCGAACGCGTGCGCGGGTTTTACCGTCGGGATTCCGGGTTGTGGGAATAAAGCAGGGGTGGTGGCGTCCATCCAAAAGGCATAGCCAAAAAAAAAAAATCAAGACTACACATAGCTCTCTTCCCTCCCCCACTTCAAAAATCCTCCCTTTTGGGTTAATTTGCGACCGTCTTCTTCCAAGGGCGAAGGGGAAGGGTGAGAAGTACCGACTCCAGCTGCTTTGTTCACTTTTCCTCTTGCCCTTTTTTTAAAATCTAGAAGCCAACGTCGAACAAAAACTCAAAGAAAACCATGATGTTAGAGGCCACACCCGAGTTTGAATTCTTTTTTCTGCCGCAAAAAAAAAAAAAAAAAAAAAAAAAAGTTAAAGCTGTAAAAGATCAATAGTGAAGATTAGTGTATTAGAAATTGCATGGTGGCTCATAATGATCTTACCCAACATGATTAACAATTACGTTACTATAAGCCAAAAGAAAAATAAAATAAACGTTACCCTTTTCACTGTACAAGGGAAGGTTGTCTTGGTGTCCCGGTTATTTGAGTGGTCGCCTTCTCCTCCCCCTCCCCCCATCCGTCAGGGTGCTGGTGGCGTGGTTTGGTCAGGGGGTGCAGGAGAAGCTGCTGGAAGGTGCGTGACGTGGTGCTGGGTCCCGGTGGGCACGGCTCAGCCCGGGGGGCCGTGGGAACCGATACCGTGGGGGTGGGGGGGTGCCCGCCTTGCTCCCCACGCGGGGGATGCCACCGCTGCCGCTGGCATTGCACCTGCTCTAGCAAGGGCAGGGGGGGCTTCATCCTGCGGTGCTGAGCCCTGCAGCCCCCCTCGCCCTCAAATGATGAGCCAAAGCCGATCTAGAGTCGCCAGCGAGCCCTCCCCCCGTGGCCACCAGCCCTTGGCCCTGCGGGCTCAGCACCGCTGCAGCCGGGAGCCAGCAGCTCCCGTGTGCGGGCACCGCTGGGGGTCCCCGGGGGTCGTGTGTCGTCCCCCCCCATGCCCCTTTGCTTAGGTCTGGCGCTGCGAGACCCCCAGCGTCACGTCCCTGCTCCCTCTCTCCAGGATTGAGACGGACCCAGCGGGGTCCCCTGTGCGGTGACAAGCTCAGCGCGGACCTTGCCCCAGCTTGGGGCACGAGTGCAGGGTCCTGCAGCTCAGGGGGGGCTGAGGGGCCCTAGATGGGGGCTGCAGCCGGCGGCTGGTGACCCCCACCCCCAGCCCATCATCCCATCCAGCTTCTCCCAGTTTCGAGCCAAAGAGCTGAGCAGGGCGCGAGCCCCAGGCACCAGCTCAGCCTCGCTGGAGGGCAGGATTCAACCCGAAGCTGACGCAAGGCAAACCGGCTGAGCTCTCGCCTTCAAATTATTTTTTCCTATTTGCCTTTTGGTCCAATTTTGAATCAATAAATCCAATAAAATTCACGTTTGTATTCAACATTTATCGCTCGGCTGAGCCACCGCAGGACACAGAGCGTGGTTGCACCATCCCGCACCTCACCGGGTCAATGCGTTGCACAAAGATGACAACACGGGTCGGATTTTTTTTTTTTTTTCTTTTCAAACGAGTAAAATTAAAGGGGGAAAAAAAGAAAGAAAAAAAAAAGATAAATCCTTGCCCCTTTGCCAGTTTGCTGCATGTTGTAATTTTGCACCAGGGTGTCTCCTACAGCGAGTGGCTCCCTTCCCGCTTCTACTCATCGGTAAAGGGGGTGGCTCGTTCCCTACCTCACAGGGGTGTTGTGAGGCTTTAATTGCGACCGAGTGTAACGAACTGAGACTCGCAGGCAGCCCTGGACACTTGTGGGGGGAGGGGGGGGGAGCAAAATACTGCGCCAAGTCCCGAAGCAGCCGGACTCCAACCACTGGCGGAGCCGGAGCTGCCTCGTCCCTTTGCACGACCCTGTCCCAACGCTGGGGTTTACTCCCTGTTGTACTTCTACTCCTTGGGTTTATTCTCTGTTCTGGTTGAGCTGAAGAGAGGAGGAGGAGGAGGAGGAGGAGGATGAAGCTGGCCGGGGGAGGGAGGGAGGAGGACCGCGGTGAACGAGCGGGCTGGCGGTTCCATGTCTGAACTTTCCTTTGTACTGTACATCTTTTTACTTTGGAATTTGCAATAAAGAGGTCCACGGCCATCCTGGTTTAACAACTTCTCCTGGCTTCCCTGTCGTTCTCTTCCCTTCGCCCAGCACCCACCACACTCCCTACATCCCCGGAATTCCACCGCCCCACCCCACCCCCCCCGCCCCCGCTTAGCTCATCCCTTCTGGAGCAGGGACCCGTCACGGGGGCAGGATTCGTGCGGGGGCTTTGCAAAGCCGGGCTGAGCTGACACCTGGACCCCCCCCCCCAGCCCTGGAGGAGCACCCGGGCTCCTCGTCTGGGCGGCCAAGAGGCACGGCATCCAACGTGCCCCAAAACCCCTAGCAGCCCAGCGGGGCGTATTATTATTAAATCACATTAGGGGCCATATTCTGCCACCCTGGCTCCACTCGTGCTTCTCGCATTACCCCCCCTCCCCCCACAAACGCCACTCCTGGGCGACCTGCAGCCCCCGCGCAGCACCGTCGGCCATCGGGAGGGATCATCCCTCCTTCCGCTCCAGAGTAAACGCCGCTGTCGCTTACAGCTCTACAGCATCCTCCATGCTCGGACCCCCGCCATCCCACCGCCCCGAGAGGAGCATCCCTGTGCCGGGAACCGGCGGTGCTGGGGCTTCAGGGACCCGTGCTAAGGGTGGTGGGTGCAATTTCAGTTCAAAAAAAAAAAAAAAAAAATTATTCCAGAACTAGTTAAGCATTTTGCTTGTCTTAAAGCTGCACTCGGGGTGTCCACCCCTTTCTCCTCTAAGATTTGCGTGCTGGCCAGCTGGCTGGATCGATGCAAGGCATCTCTCGATATAAAATAGAGGGTTTCATTCTAATTACGGATGGTGATAATCAGATCCAAAGCACTTTGGGTCTGGCCCAGCCCGTTCCGTGGTGCTGGTTCGGTCTGGGCAGCAGGGAGATGCTGCGGGGGGAGCCTGGGGATCCCCCCACCCCGGGCGCACCGGGGACCTGGCAGCATCGCCCAGGGACCTCCAGCATCGGTGGGTTTAGGACCATTGCCCCTGTAAAAAGCCACCGAGGGCAAACCTTGGGCTATTTGCACTTTTCCCACCGGTCGCATCCTGCCCTTCCCAGCTCCATCAGCCACACAAAGCCCATCCGAGCCTGGCTGGACCGCACAGCCTGGGGGGTTTAGTTACTTCACAGGAATTCCTTGCCTTAAAAAAAAAAAAAAAAAAAAAAAAAAAGGAGGAAACCCCCCAAACCCAGAGGCAGAGCAAGGAGGGAGCGAAGCCCCCAGACCACCCCCAGCTGGGAGGGCTCCTCGGACACCCAGCTCCCGGCTTGGGGAAAGCCAAGGTCATCGGCCAGGACCGCTCCAAGCAGCCCCAACGCCAAATCTGATCACCAGTGTTACAATTAACCTCGCCCCCATAAATAATTAACCCCAGGTGCTGGCTTTGCAGAAATAAGCCAGCAGAGAGGTTTTGTCCCCTCCCTGCCCGGGGAGGGGACGAGGGGGACAAGACCCCCATGGCCAAGGGAGCTCTGCCCAGCTCTGTCCCTGTCATTGGGCACTGTGGCATCCTGTGACAAGCAGGGACGTCAGCGATGCTGGGGGGACATCAGTGATGCTCTTCCGTGGGTACAGCGGATTTGAAACTCTTTCCTACCTCCCTACATTTCCAAACCCAGCCTCCAAGACGGAGCAAAGCCCCCTCCTCCAAGACGGAGCAAAGCCCCCTCCTCCAAGACGGAGCAAAGCCCCCTCCATGTCTTTGCAGGAAGCGTTTGTACAAACGTCATGAGGACCTTTGGCTTTGGAAACATCAGAGACTGTTGGAACAGATTTTAACTTCCAAGACGACAGATTCCTGGGAATTGCCCGGCCATTCCGGCCACCCCTGCCCAGAACCCCCGGGGTTGGGGTCTGGATCTCGGCCCCTCCACGAGCCTTTCCTGGGTCTCCTCTTCCCTCCGGCAGCTTCTGGGGGATGCTCCGGGTGGGGTGAACCCCCATTTCAGGCGGCATCCGAGCCCAGCATCCAGCGACAGGAGTACACCGTGACCACGGCGAAGACGATGGAGGCGAGGAAGCCCCCCAGGACCCCCGAGACCACGGGGCGGACCCAGCCCAGGAGGCTGCGGGTGTAGGGGGGGGGCAGCCGCCTCTGGAAGTGCAGGTCCCCCACCCCCCCAGCCGGGGTCCTCTTGCCCCGCAATGCTCCGTCTTGCCCCCCCTCCAGCAGCAGGGAGGAGGTGAGGTGCCGCACGGTGCGGCTGTACTCCTCCACGTTCTTCCGCAGCTCCAAGCTCCTGTCCTGGTTCAGGTTCTTCCCCAGTTCCCGGGCGATATCGGGGCGCCCGATTTGGCGGAGGCAACGGGCCAGCCGGTCCCAGGTTGTCACCTCTCCCATGGTCCTCAGCCAGTCCCGCAGGACCTCTGAGCATCCCCCGGAGTTGCGGAGGTCCCGGCGGTGGCGGTTGGGATGGATGGGGTTGTTCTTCTCGGAAAGTCGCTCCAGCTCCCACTTCCCCAGGTCCTCGTCCGGCTCCATGAGCTGCTGCTGGAGCTGGCGGCACTCAGAGGGAGACAGCAGCTCGGCGATGCGGCTCATGGTGTGATGGCCCACGTTGGCTGCCACCGTGTCGTCACACCGGCCGCCCACCGCCAGCAAGAGCAGGATGAGTCCCACAGGTGCCAGCATCGCTTGGGTGCTCCTCGACCACAGGGTGACCCAGGAATGCAGCTCCCCCACCCACCCCCCACCCCCCAGTCTGACCTCACAAGCCAGTGTGTTCTAGGGACGCCCTGTTCCCTGGCGCATTGTCCCATGTCACAACCCCCCAGGGCTGAGCATCTCCTGGCCACAGCACTGTGCCCCAGCTCAGCACCCTCCCAAACAGCCCGCTGGGACACCAAATGCATGGGGGGGAGGGGGGGGACATGGGGACAGACCAGATGGGTCCTCAGATACCAGCAGAGCCAAACCAAAGGGCTGGAAATTCAGCCTCAGGGTGCCTTCGTTCACCGTTGGCAGTGACATCCATCCCTCCCTCCCACGGGTCACCCGGTTTCCCCAGGTCCCTCCAGGACCCGGTTTCCCCAGGCTCAGCACCCACCGTCCCCACCTCCCTGCCAGCCCCCCCTAGGATGGGACACAGCTGCTGCCCCCCAGGGACATCCCCACCACCCTCTTCCCATCTCCCAAAGGCCCCCAAGCAGCGGCAGCAGCTCCCCTTTCCCTCCCCAGGGAAGGGCACAGGCCACCCACGCATCCCACTGGGAATCTCCCTTTTCCTCCCCCCTCCCCAGATCCACGGAGCAGAGTGGATTTTGCTCAGGGATCGGGTGAGGACCCCATAACCACGAGGTGGCAATGCAGCCACGCACCGCCAGCGCACCCGCTTTTTAATCCAAATAAAGCTGGGATTTCCCCAGATCTCCCCCAAAAAGCCCCAGCATGGCGGGGGGCTCGGGTCGGGGGGGTGTAGGAAGCAGCCAGGACCGAAGAACAGGAGCAATTCCCGGTCCAGGAGGTTTACACAGGCTCCCAACTCCGGGTCTCCATCCTCTGTTGTCCTCTCCCAGCTTCCCCAAAGCTGCCGGGCATCCCAGTGCCCCCACTGGGATTTTGGGACCCCAAGTCACCTGTGATGGGGCAGCCCTGCTCCGGGGATGGAAACCGGCAGCACCGCAGCTCCCCAGCGCATCCCACCTCCCCAGGATGGCTAACGGGGATGGGGGGAAGGGGTCTGCACAGATCCTTTGGGAGAAGATGGGAAACTGCGGCTGCAGAGCCCCAGACCCACCGAGCAAACGCCGCCTTGCTGGGGTGGGGGCTGGGGTGAGGAGGGGTCCTTCTCCCCCGCGCCGGGCTCTCAGCCCCCCGCTCTGACCCCACAGCACCCACAGGAGGGTTTTGCAGGAATTTCTGCCTTGCTAGGAGCCAAACTGCGGCACAAACGGGTTCAGAGCTGCCCGGGTTCCCCCGTAAATCCCCGGGGTGGGGAGCTGCAACTAAACCCCAAAACGAACCAGTTCTGCATGAAAACACCAAAGTCAACCTGGCCTGGGGGCTTCTCAGATGAGACCCCTTTTTCCTCAACACCCCTGGTGAATCTTGCTACAGAAAGTGATTTACACAAACCGTTCCTGCTCTCCCCTCCTGCCACCACGGGAAGGGGGGCTCCTTCCCCGCGTCCGACGGGAGAAGCAGCGAGGAAGACCCAGCACCAGGTGGTCTTTGCCAACCCCATCCCTGTAACATTCCATTTTGCGCTGATGCCAGGAAAATTTTTCCCTAAGGATGCCAGATTCGGGTACCAACGCCATCGCCAAAAGATCTGGGAGCATCGTTTGGGGAGGATGCTGGGACCATTCCTCAGGTCTCCATAGGAGGAAAACGCAGCCAGGACAGATGGACCAGCCCAGGGGCAGGAGGAAATCCTGATGCGTGTCCCACCACCCCAGGGCAGGGTGGGGGGAGCTTGGGGGAGCCCCCCAAAGCCAACACTGAGCCGGTGCTGCCCACACTGGGGGTGAACTCCAACGCTCACCCCGGGGTCGGACAAAGCAAAGGCACAAAGAGCATCCGCAAGGTTTAGGAGCTGGGATGCTCTGCATCCCTTGAAGTGGGTGGAAGGGAGCCTCCCTTCGCTGGAGGAGGAAGAGGAGGAGGAGGAGGAGGAAGAGGAGGAGGAGGAGGAGGAAGAGGAGGACGAGGAGGAGGAAGAGGAGGACGAGGAGGAGGAAGAGGAGGACGAGGAGGAGGAAGAGGAGGACGAGGAGGACGAGGAGGAGGACGAGGAGGACGAGGAGGAGGACGAGGAGGACGAGGAGGAGGAAGAGGAGAACGAGGAGGAGGAAGAGGAGGAGGAGGGAGCCTTCCTCCCATTTTCCCTACTCCTGACTCCACAGCCCATCCACCAAGTAATTTATTTATAGCGCCGTAACCTCAGGGGTCCCAAGAAAAGGCCGGAGCTGCCGCATCGTTCCGGGATGCTCCAGCACAAAGGCACTTCCCATCCACTGGCCAGGGATGCCACCAGGTCCCCTCCCAGACGGGGGGTCCGGCACCCAATTCCCCAACCTCCCACCCACTGAGACACCCTGAAGCCACCACACTCATCGCCACAGTTATTTCTGCTCTGGGATGCTGGGTGCTCCTCCGGGCGGCACCCCGATATTGCCAATGAGCTTAACGCCCAGGCTGGGTGTGGAGGCAGAAGCTGGGGGGCAGCAGCAGGCGGGGGGGAGGGGGGATCATTTATTAACCTGGATGAGGCTTGGGAAAACAAGGAAGCAAGCAGCTCCTGGCTGGGAGCTTTTCCCCTTACTCCCCTTAACCGCAGCAGTAAAGGGTGAAGAATCCATCCCCGCGGCATCGGCACGGCAGAGCCCAGGCGTCGAGCAGACACGCTGATCCGTGCCTGCGGTGCAGCTCGGATTGCCGGGAACATTCCCGGGACACCGACACGGAAAACCACCCCACGGCACCGGGGAAAGGCGCAGCACGGAGAGCAGGGTGGCAGTGCTGGCATCGTGGGCATCCCAAGGGTTCCCCCATCGCGTGCCCGCAGCGATGCCGAAGCTGGTCCCAAAGGAACAAGGAATCTCGCTCGGCATCGCGCCGACAGTTCCCAAATTTCCCCGGCCGCAGGGGAAGCAATTAACTGAATTAACTCATTTCAAGATACAAAATTGTCACCCAACTGGAGCAAAGCACCTCCCCGCTGACTCAGCATCGCTCCTGTGACTCCCAAATTTCCCCAGACGCAGGGAACCAATTCACTGAACTAATTCAAGATAAAAAAATAGTCCAAGCCTATGAACCTCATGCGCATAAAAAACAAAAAACAAACAGAAATGGGGCTGAGGATGCCACAGGTAAATGAATACTCTGTAATTGGGCAGTTAGAAAAACTGAGAAATAAATGGGGGGTGGGGATGGGGGACACACATGACACGGGGTCGACACCGATGACGACGATGGCGGCAGCGCTCAGTGCAAATAATTCAGCTTTAAAAAATCAAAACTTCAACCCAAGGGACAAAATCCACCCGGCACCAAACCCCAGCCAGCCCCGAGCAAAGCTGGCAGCGCAGGCAGCCCCCTCCCCCACACCCCCAGCCCCCTCCCCGCACCCACAGCTGCCCCCCCGGCCACCCCTCGTACCTGCAGGTGTTGGATGGGTCCACAGCAGCAGCAGCTGCCACCAAACCTGGGGGACCCCCCCCCAGGCCCTGGGGGAGCCCCCTCCTCAGGGAGCCCTCAGTGCCCACTGCCCCCAGGCAGCCCCTCCCCGTGCCTCTGCCCCACCGAGGGAGGGGCCATGCCTGAGCCCCCCCACCCTTAATGATGGATGGGGCTCACCTGGACCCCCCCCTTAATGAGGGGAGGGGCACCCCTAGAGCCCCCCATCCCTAATGAGGGATGGGGCTCACCTGGGCTCCCCCTTAATGAGGGGATGGGGCTCACCTGGACCCCCCCCTTAATGAGGGGGTGGGCACACCTAGACCCCATCACCCCCAATGAGATGGGGATCAACTGGGCCCCCCTTTAATGAGAGGAGGGGGCTCACCTAGACCCCCATCACCCCTAATGAGAGGGAGAACACCTGGATCCCCCATCATCCCTAACGAGAGATGGGGCTCACCCAGCCCCCCCTCACCTCTAACAAGGGGAAGGGGCACACCTAGACCCCCATCCTTAATGAGGGGAGGGGGCACACCTGGACCCCCATCACCCCTAATGCGTTTGGGGGGGGGAGCTGAGGCTCTGCCTTTTCCCTGGCTGCAATGCGCCCCCATAACACCCCCTCCCAACACCCCTTCCCCACAAGATCCCCCCATGTGCCCCCTTATCCCCTGCAACACCCCCCAGAGACCACCCTGGGGGGCTAAAAAATCCGGGGGGGGGGGGGGGGGGGGGCAGCACAGGCTCTCAGCCGGGCGTTTTTAATACTCTTTAATACTGTGTAATACTTTTCTTTTTAAAATACAGCATTTCTTGAGGTAGACCATTACAGTTCAAAAGCATTTCTTTTTTTTTTTTTTTCAGACATTAATAAGACATGAATTAAATACTTTCATGTACAATATGTTGCAAAATGAGGTAGAAATGGTTACAGAGAGTGTACAAAGTCAAATATGATAATAATAATAATAATAAGTCTTCAGGAACCCAGTACCACTTTTTGGAGGGGGGGGGGGGTGGGGGGGAGATGTCTGCCCTGGTAATGCCCTTTGCATGCAAGGGAGATGGGAAACTGCCCAAAACTGGGGAAAACACCCCAAAACTGGGAGATGCCGCGCTCCTGCGATGGAGGGAGAAGCCCCCACGTGGGGTGCATCCTCTGCATGTGCAGACCCTGAGGTTATGGGGGGGCTGCTCGGAGAGGCCGGTGCCGGTGGGTGACCCCAGAGCAGCTGCCTCCCCCCAGTAGAATATAAAACTCTTAAAAAAAAATCAGAAAAAAAAAAAAATATTTTGGTTAACTGGGGGAGAAAAAACCTCAACCCCACGTGGTGATGGGAAGTGGGTGGGGGGTCCTGTGGATGTGCAGGGGGGGTTGCGTCCCAGCAAGAGGTGGGGGGAGCTGGGCTGTGTCCTGCCCCCAGCAGCCCCCGCAGCCCACTCCCCAACTGGGGGGCAAACAGCACCCCCAGGCAAAGCCCTGTGGGCCACCCTTAGCCCTGCTAGACTTTTTTTTGGGGGGGTGGGGGGGTGGGGTACAACAGTGATTTCCCCAAGTTTGCCGCCAGCATCTGCTGGAGCATCCCAGCGTTCCACGGTAGCGATGGCAGCGGGAAGCCCGAACTCCCCGATTTCCCAGGAAAAGGGGAACCCCGGCAGCAGCCCCATCCCCAGTGCCAAAACCACACTGGGAAGGGGGGTCTCCAGCCTCACACAGGGGCAGGAGCCCCCTCCCCACAGCCCCGGGCCCCAGCCCCACGGGATGCGGCGGGAGATGCTGCGGGATGACGGATCCAGCCGGATCCAAAAAGTGGTGCTGGCGACAGCTTCCCGACTACGGCACTAACACTCTTCCCGTTGAAGACACATTACTCCACCAAACGCTACAATAACAATGTTTTTTAAAAAAAAAAAAAAATAAAAAAAAAAAATAAAATTATGGCATAATATACGTGAAAAGCACCCAAAATACATTCAACTTTCATCTTTGTAACAGCTTCAAGTTTTGTTTGTTTGGTTTTTTGTTTTGTTTTTTTTTTTTCTCTTTTCTTTCTTCCTTTCTTCCACCACCCCTTTTGGAAGCAAATGCACGAGGCAGCTTTGTCCCAGGTCTGAAAACTCTTTAAAAATCTCTTTTTTCCTTTCTGAGAAGATAAAAAGAGTTTTTAAAAACACATTCTTTTTTTTTCTCTTTTTTTTTTTTTTTTTTTTGTCTGAGGTAATTCTTTTCCTGAGTAGTTAAAAAGAAAAAACAAACAAACAAAAAAAAACCCTACATACCTTACAAAAATAAAAAACCCCCAAGTCTAGTATATTAAACAATCTACAGCATTTTACTCCAAAACCCCCAGGTTTTGTGTGTGTGTCCCCCCACCCCACCGCCCGCTCCCCCCCCCCTCCCCGATCAAGGACATCGCCGCCACGTGCGAGGGGGCTGCTTTGCTTGAAAGATGCCCGAGGTATTTCTGTTAGGAACAATAAAAGCAATTAAAAAAAAATAATCGTCATCATCAAGCCTCTGGGTTAAGAGGGGGGGGGGGGGCGGGGCTCGTGCAGCCGGACCCTGGGTCGCCTCTGTCCCCCCTCGCTGCATCACTGGTCCAGGGACGGATGAACGGGAAAATAATAAATAGGTTAATCCTGAGGTCGGTGGGCGACGGCTCCCGAAAAACCGAGGAGAGGAAAAGCCCGGCCGAGTCCCGAAATTTTAAAGAAGAGGTATGGCGTGCTGGCGCCGGGGGTCTCCTGCGCTTTGGGAGGAGGGGGTCCGGCCCCAGCGTGGCTCTGGGGGGGAGCGGGAATCAGAGCCCCCAGCCCCTCCAAACCCTGCGTTCATCAGCCAAATCCCAAAACCATCCCTGGAGCCTGGGGTGAAGGGTCCATCCCTGGAGCCTGGGGTGAAGGGTCCATCCCCGCGCCCCCCATCCCCCCCCCATCCCACGTCAGTGCCGGGTGCCGTACATTTTATCCCACTCCAGGAACAAGTCCAGCTCCTTCTGGGAAGCGGCGGGGCGGACCTTGCAGAAGGCTTTCTCGAAGTCCTGGTAGGAGGTGGGCTGGAGTTGGCCCGGCAAAGCGCGCAGCGTGGTGGCCCCGGCGTGCTGGCACAGCTGGACCAGCTCGCCGCCGGAGAAGCTCTCGGTGTGCTGGACCAGGGAGACCATCTCCCGCTCGCTCAAGCAGGAGCTCTGCTGAGCCAAGGCGTGATGGAGGATCTGCCGCCGGGCGATGCTGTCCGGCGGGGAGATGTAGAACCTCTTGGCGAAGCGGCGGTGAGATGCTTCATCCATGCTGCCGGGTCGGGAGGTGGTCCCGATGATGACCACGTTCTGCTCGGATGAGGTAGCCACGTTATCCAGGTAGGAAAGGAGCTGGGATTTGAGGTTGCTCACCTGGCTGCCGTCCTCACCAGCCCGAGCCACCAGCAAGGATTCAGCCTCGGTGATGAGCACCACGGCGGGCTGCCGGCAGCTGGCCACGAAGAAGACGGTCTGTAGGATCTTCTCGGCTTCGGCTTTCCAGGTGGACAGCAGGGTTGTCCCGCTGAGCTTCAGCAAGGTGGAGCCCAGCTGGGTGGAGATGCAGCGGCTCAACAAGGTCTTCCCCGTGCCGCGGGGACCGAAGAGCAGGATGGTTCGGGGCGGCCGGCTCGCCCCGGTGTAGGCGCCGGGACGCAGGATGGGCCACACCAGCTCCTCCTCGATGGTGGCCTTCACAGAGACCTGCCCGGCGATGTCCGTCCACTGCACGGGTGGCCCCCGCTCCACGATCTTGGTGTTCACCAGCTCCAAGACCAAGGGGTCAACGTTCTTGGCTTGCTCCTCTACCGGTGGGCTGCCGAAGACCGGCGCTTTGGGGGGCAGCCGCAGTGGGAAGGGGGGACCCGGCTCGGCCGCCCGCTCCCCGTTGGCGAGGGGGGGGCTGAACTTCTCGAAGGGCTCTGCCGGCCGCAGCGCAGCATCCCCAGCGCCGTAGGGTGGTGAGACCAGACTCTTCATCGGCTGCCCGCCGTACTTGCCAGCGTGCTCCTCAGCGCTCCCGGCGCCCCCCGGCCGCTTCCCGGGCTTGAAGGCCACCTGGGGGGACTCGGCGCTGCCCCCAAACCCGTTGCCCCGGCACTCGCCGTTGTCCGACATGGGGTAGGGGGACTTTGGCTGCTCGTAGCTGTATTTCCTATACCTGCCCTCCCCCTCGTCCTCCCCGCCGGAGATGTCGAAAGCCTTCCTCTTCAGACCCCCCGCCGCCTCGGTGCCGAGGGGCGGCACGGCCAGGGGGGCCAAACCGGCGCCCTGGTAGCCATAGGCAGGGACCCCGGGCGGGCGGGGCGGCGGGTGGCGGGGCTGGGATGGGGGTGGGCGCCGCAATGCCGGAGGGCAGGTAGGAGGCGGAGGGATGCGGGGGGTGGATGGTGCCGTAGCCCGGTTGCGGCGGGTAGCTGCCGGCGGCGTAGTTGTACATGGGGCCGGAGGAGCCGTAGCCCGGCACCAAGGCGGGCGAGGGGTGCGGGGGCTGCAGGAGCCCCGAGCCGTGGAGGGCTGGGGGGTGCGGGGGGGGAAGCGCCGCTGCTGGCTGGGTGCAGTAGCCAGAGGGCAAGTAGGTGCCACCGTAGCCTGAGGGGTACTCCTGAGATGACCCCAGCCCGCCAGAGCCGGCGGCGGCTCCTCCGCAGGAGTTACCGGGGTACATGGGGTCGGTGGACACCACCGGGGAGCCGCCCAGCCCGATGGCCCCGCCGCTGGGGGGGACGGCGGGTGGCACCACCGCCTTGGCACCGGGGAGGCCATCGTGGATGGGGGTCAGGGGGTAGGCGCCGTCAGAGCCGTGGGCCACTGGCCAGGGCTCCCCGTCCCCTTTCTGCCCGTTAACCGGCCCGAAGGCTCCATCCCCGTAGCTGCTCAGCGCCGGGCGCTCGTAGGGCGCCTCCAGCACCCCCGAGTACTTCTCGGCGTACCTCTTGAGGAGGTTGGAGGCGGTGAGCGCAGAGATGTCGTCGTTGGCCCAGGCGTAGTTGAAGCGCTGGCGGGTGCTGGGGTAGAGCTCGGACTTGTGGGCTGGCGAGGAGGTGGTGGACGAGACATCGAGGTGCTGCTCCGGCCACTGGTTCAGGGACTGGGCATGCTCTGGTGACCAGTGCATCTTCGACAGACCTGCGGGGACAGCATCATGCCAGGTGAGAACAGCGAAAGAGGGGTGAGCACCACTCTGCGCTGAGCATCTCCGACACCCACCACGCCGCCCTGCTCTGTCACCTCCATCCCTGGAAGATTTTCAAGGTGGCATCAATACAGAGACATGGTTTAGTGGTGGCCTTGGTAGTGCTGGGTTAGTGGTTGGTCATGGCCAACCTAAACGATTCTACGTGGAAATGTGCAGAAGATGTAAGATGGTGAGATTCTTATGGAGGAAACAGAAATTAAGTCACGATTGGGTCTTAAAGGTCATTACCAAGGTAAATGATTGTACGTGGAAATGTGTTGATGACGTATGATGACGAGATTCTTATGGAGAAAACAGAAATTAAGTCACGATTGGGTCTTAAAGGTCATTAGGTCTTAAAGGTCATTGCCAACCTAAACGATTCTACGTGGAAATGTGCAGAAGACATAAGATGGTAAGACTCTTACGGAGAAAGCAGAAATTAAGTCACAATTAGGTCTTAAAGGTCTTTGCCAACCTAAACGATTCTACATGGAAATGTGTTGATGACATAAGATGGTGAGACTCTTATGGAGGAAACAGAAATTAAGTCACGGTTGGGTCTTAAAGGTCATTACCAAGCTAAACAATTCTGCGTGGAAATGTGTTGATGACGTAAGATGATGAGATTCTTATGGAGGAAACAAAAATTAAGGCACGATTGGGTCTTAAAGGTCATTAGGTCTTAAAGGTCATTGCCAACCTAAATGATTCTACGTGGAAATGTGTTGATGATGAAAGATGCTGAGATTCTTATGGAGAAAACAGAAATTAAGTCACAATTAGGTCTTAAAGGTCATTGCCAACCTAAACGATTCTACGTGTAAATGTGCAGAAGACGTAAGATGGTGAGATTCTTAGGGAGGAAACAGTAATTAGGTTATGATTCAGGTGTATAAAAGAGCAAACCGAATTGGTTCCATCACTGAAGCTGAAAGAGGGTAGATTTAAATGAGATTTGAGGAAGAAATTCCATACTGCGAGGACGGCGAGGCGCTGGCACAGGGTGCCCAGGGAAGCTGTGGGTGCCCCAGCCCTGGAAGGGTTCAAGGTCAGGTTGGACACTTGGAGCACCCTGGGCTGGTGGGAGGTGGCCCCACGGCAGGGGATTGGAACAAGATGGTCTTTAAGGTCCCTTCCAACCCAACCCATTCCATGACGACCAGGCTGCACCTCCTGACTGCGCACACATGCTCTCCGTTATGCTCACGCTCGCAATTTTCCATGCAAAACCCCCCTTGACCACCACCAGTGCAAAAAAGAAACAAAAAAAAAACCAGCGACCACTTCAGGGAAGCCAGCCAGCTCAACTTTGGATGGTCACTTCATCCAACAGAATAAAATATTCCACTTCTCAAACCACGGCACATCCAGGCGATCCAAACACTGCAGCCCCCTTGTCAGACACGCATCGGCACACATCGCCGGAGGGCAACGCTGCCCTGAGATGCCCCACCTGGAGCTGAGTATAATATTATAATGAAAATATTATGATTATAATGCATGGAATATTAAGAGAATATTAATAGTGTGTAGCCAGTGGCTGGGGGGAGCTGCCCTTCCCCCCGGAGCCTTTCCCGGGACCCCTTCGCTCACCCTAGCATCGCTGCCGGTACCCATGGGCTGTGCCTGGCCCCACCAAAACAATTTCTCCGGCCAAGGGGAAGACAAAACCACCACAGCCATGCCCGGAGCCACCCCTGCAGCAGGGGAGAAATGCATCCTGGGGGGCTCTGCAGGACCTGCCGGGGGTCCCCATGGTCCCTGCATCCCTGTCACCCCATCCTGTGCATCACGGGGACGCTGAGGTTGGCGTCACCCTCTCTTGCTCCAGCCCCCAGATGCCAGCAGCACCCGCAGAGGGGGGTGGCAGTGTCCCCCATCACCACCCCCAGACGGTTACCCCCCCGGTGCCCCCCTCCCCCCCCCCCAACCTTTACGCCCCACGCCTCGGGGGACAGCTAAAGTAGGAGCCAGGAGGGGACCTCGTGCAGCATTCGCTCGCCTCTCTCAGCCTTTAAGCCACTTTGTGCCCGCAGCACAATTAGATTACTTAATGCTTTAATTGACTTATACGGCATTTGTCCTTCCACTTGGGCTATCAAACTTACACAAGAGGATTGAAATGGTGGCTTTGCCTGGCTTTATCCGGCATCTTCCCTGCATTTACTGGCCATTATTAAAGTGCTCCCGATAGATAAACGCTCCGACCGCCTGCGGGAAAGGGGCCCTTTTTAACCCCCACAAAGGCGGACGCTGCCCCATCAACCTGAGCTCCTGCCGCGGATTTTTCCGGAGCCGAACGCGGGGTCTGGCTGGGGATGAAGGGATGGAGGGGGTCCTTCCCTCTGCCCGCCAGCAAAACCCACCGGGAAGCTATTAAAGGGAAAAATGAGGGTTTGGATGATGTTTGGATGGCTCTGTGAGGAATAAGACTTTTTTTAAAACTTTTTTTTTTTTAAGGAATTAAAGCACCGGGAGTTTCCATCCTCGCTCAGTGGGTGCAGATCACCATGTGGTAGCGCACGGTGCCGACCACAGCTGCTTCTGCCCCCCCCAAAAAAATACAGACTGTAAATAGCCGGGACTTTGGGGGAGGAGGAAAGGGGCTTGGGATGCACTGGGGAGGTGGCTGGTGGCTCCAGCATCCTCCGTGGCAGGAATGAGGTGCCACCACCACGACCAGCAAATCCCAGTGGCATTTCCAGGCGGTTTCTTCTGCCCTTGACGGTGGCACGGACACCCTCACCCATCCCTCCTGGAGAAGGGAGGCCCCACAGCCCACGTGTCTCTCCATCCATCAGCTCCTCCAAGGCAGCATCAGGCAGGACACCACCTGAGGACCACCCACCCCAAGGACAGGCACAACCCCCCCGCAGGGACGGCGGTGTGGCAGGGATCCCTCCCAACACCTAACCCCGTTGTCCCATGCCAGCTAAACCTGGTGGCCACAGCTGAGCCCGGTGATGGGAATTGCTTCGTTACGAGCCAACGCCACGGTGCGCGGCTGGAAACCCACCACCACGACACCGGTTCCCCCAGCCCCCCAACGGCGAAGCCGCTGCCAGAAGAGGGGCAGGGGGCACACGCGTGGGCACAGGTTTGTTGCCACCAAAGCGAACCCCAGCCCCAAAGGGGCGAGAAACCAACCCAACCCGCCTCCATCCCACCCCTTGAAAGATGTGATGCGTCGGGGAGAAGAAAAGCCAACCCCCCCCCCCCCCCCCGAAAGCCTGGTTGCACCCTGGAAAACCGGGCGGAGGGGGGAGGGAGAAGTTGTCAGGGGGTTGAAACGGGACATGAATGAGGCGGCGGAGCGGGACAGATGTTTCAATGCTCCCCTTGGCAGTGTGAGAAAATTACTGTCCAGTGACCAAATGGCCGGGCTGGTTCCCACCCTCGCTGCTGCCCATTATCCCCAGCACAAGACAAAGGCGGGCAGGGGGGGCTGGGCAGGGGAGAATCCTATTGTTCCCGCCCGCCCTAATTATGGAAATCTTGTTAATCTATTCAGCAGCGACTCTGAACTGGGCTTTTGTTCGGGGGCTTTTTAGCGGGGCGCACCGCCGAGGGTGTCCAACGGTTCGGCGTTGGGGATGGGGTGCACCCCCTCCTGCCACCACCCCCCCCCCCTCCCCTCCAGGAAAAGCTCTGGGACGAGGGATTTCAGGCCAAGTCATGAGGCTGCAGGGATGCGGGGCTGCCCCCAGCAGCATCCCGACGCGGGTCGCCTTTGTTGGAGCACGACTCTATCACCCCCCAGCCCCCCCGTACCGCCTATGCACGCAGGCATGTACATGTATTTTACAAGCTCATGTCCCGGCCCGATGCATACGCACATGTCGCTAATGCGGGTGCCGAAAAATTCACGGCAAAACCCACGCGGGCGAATAGAGAGATGGCCCACAGGCAGCATACGCTGATGGCTGCAGCGATCCAGCGATCCCTAAGGGGATCACGGAAGGGTCTGGATGGATTCGGAGGGCAAAAAACGGAGGGGGAGCGTGCCAGAGCAAACACGTTCAAGCTGAGGATGCGCTAAACCCGAGGTTTCAATCCAGCCAAGCACCCGCGCCCTGGGAAGGGGGAGCAGACCCACGGGTCACTCCGGAGGGAGCGATCTGCAGCCCCATGGTGCGAGTGCTGGATGTGTCGTGATATCCCCTGGGAGAACCCAGCAGCATCATCCCAGCCCTCGGAGAACTCAGCAGCAGCATCCCAGCCCTTGGAGAGCCAAGCAAGAGCATCCCAGCCCTGGGAGAGCCCAGCAGCATCATCCCAGCACTCGGAGAGCCCAGCAGCATCCCAGCCATTGGAGAGCCCAAGCAGCATCATCCCAGCCCTGGGGAAAGCCCAGCAGCAGCATCCCAGCCCTGGGAGAGCCCAAGCAGCAGCATCCCAGCCCTGGGGAGAGCCCAGCAGCATCATCCCAGCACTCGGAGGGCCCAGCAGCATCCCAGCCGTTGGAGAGCCCAAGCAGCAGCATCCCAGCCCTGGGGAAAGCCCAGCAGCAGCATCCCAGCCCTGGGAGAGCCCAAGCAGCAGCATCCCAGCCCTGGGGAAAGCCCAGCAGCAGCATCCCAGCCCTGGGGAGGGAGCAGCCGCTGCCGCCCTTCGGCTCCCAGTGCAGGACCAAGCCACCACCACCATGCTTTGCTCCTACCGCCGCTGTCTTGCTGGTTTAAACGCTGACGGCTCCTTTTTCTGCAGAGCTGTCAGCTGGGAGGATTTATGCTTTTTTCAAAAGACGTTGAGCTGTTTCATTATCCCTGCAATTACCCGCAGCAGCGCAGCTTTATGCGATCGGCTTCCCAGGCAGGGAGAGGTGTCCCGGTTCCCGGCTCTGCCTAAATTCCCAGGATTTGAATTCTCTGAGGCGCAAACTTTGAGCCAAGAAAGAGCAAACCTGGATGGGGAGAGTCTCCTCTCACAGCTCAGCCTTCCCCCAGCGGTCCCCACAGCCCTGCTACCACGGATTTCCCACATCAGGGATGCGCGTGATGGATCTTCCCTTCTGGACTTTGCTACCAGCACCCGACCAGGTCCAGACAAGCCCCCCAAACTGAGCACCCACGGCACAAATGCAGCCTCACATCTGTGCAACAAGTCCTGTGCCTGCTGCAACCAGACTTGCAGCACCCAGAGGTGTCTGTACCCCTGCAGAGGTGCTCCAGCTCCCGCAGCAGCCTCAGCAACATCGTCAAAGCTAAAGAACACAGCAGCAGCATCTCAGCCCTGGGAGAGCCCAGCAAGAGCATCCCAGCACTCGGAGAACTCAGCAGCAGCATCCCAGCCCTGGGAGAGCCCAGCAAGAGCATCCCAGCACTCGGAGAACTCAGCAGCAGCATCCCAGCCGTTGGAGAGCCCAGCAGCAGCATCCCAGCACTCGGAGAGCCCAGCAGCATCATCCCAGTCCTTAGAGAGCCCAGCAGCATCATCCCAGCCCTGGCAGAGCCCAGCAGCAGCATCCCAGCCCTGGGGAGAGCCCAGCAGCAGCATCCCAGCCCTTGGAGAATCCAGCAGTAGCATCCCAGCCCTTGGAAAGCCCAGCAGCAGCTTTCCAAGGAAAGCTAGGAAAAAGAAGCTAGGGAAAAAAAAATGCAGGAGAGAGGAGACTTACCCAAGTCTGCCCAGCCAATGGGAGGCAGAGGGAATGACTATTTCTTCTTTTAAATGAGGCATTTCCTGACAATCTTTTCGGTTTCTGCTGCCAGGAGCTCGTCCTGGGCTGGGGTTCGTCCCTGCCTCCTAAGAGCAGCATAGGCGAAGTGCAACGGCATTACCACGAGCCAAACCACAGCCATAAATCAGAATTATGACCCATGCAGATACTGCACTTACACTCACGGTGGACCCCAGGCACGCGGCCGCCGTTCTGAAATGCTTCGGCGTCAATGCTGCAGGTTACAGCAACGTTTCTGCGCCTTGGTAAAGGCATTGAAGCTCGATCCCAGTCCCCTCCAGTAAATCCCTACGTGGCGGGTCCAGCACCGGGAAAACAGCCCAGCAGGGATTTACACCGGTGGCAGAATTGGTCCCCAAGCCAGCCCCAGGGCAGGGGGAGCACAAAGCGACGCTGAGACGCGACGGGACCCAAAAGCAACCCCTGGCAGCCTGTGCAAAAAGTGGGGAGGGGGTAAACCCCCCAGCCCTCCCCCACGAGCCGAGGCCGGGCAGCTGATTTTTCAGCAAGTTGCCGGAGCGCAAACATCAGGTTTTCCAAGGTGAATTTGGGTTGGTTGGCAAATCCATCGGGGAGCTGCATTTCTTTGTCCGCCACATTCCCCGTCCACTCCTAACCGGTGCCGACAAAGCCAAGGATGGTATTGCAATCAGAGCAGGGTCAATGTACAGATGTTAAAAGGATTTAGGCTAACTCCCACCCTGCCCTCTCTCCCCATCCCCCAGGAGAAACAGCCTTCAGCCCCGGCCGGCGCGAGCCAAAGGCTCCAGCATCCGTGCTGTCCACTCATATATCAAGTGCAGAGCAGCTGGACACCAGCACAAACCGGGAATGACCAACGGGCCATCGCCCATCTGTGCTGCTCCAGAAAAAAAAAAAAAAAAAAAAAAATTAAAAAAAAAAAACCAAACATCTGTGCATTGCTCCGGCAAATGAAAAATTAATACGGATCCGCTCAGGCTGGCAGCAGCTGAGCATCACCCATCTGTCACGGCGAGAGGAGAAATTCGCCGCTCCGTGTCACCTGGAGGAAACACTACACGGCGCCGTGGGCTGGGAATCCCCAGGTCGAGGGGATACGGTGATAAAATCCAGCTATCATTAAGAGCGACCCGATGCAATTAGTGGATTCGAGGAATTTTGCTCCACCTTTCAATATAAGAAGGATGGGAGAAAAAGAAGCGATAAAAGGCAAAAAAAAGTGGGGAAAAAATCAGCTTTCAGCTTCCATGTAAAAAGGATGGGAGAAAAAGAAGCAATAAAAGGCAAAAAAACGTGGGGAAAAGTCAGCTTTCAGCTTCTATGTAAGAAGGACGGGGAAAAAGAAGCGATAAAATGCAAAAAAAAGTGGGGAAAAGTCAGCTTTCAGCTTCCATGTAAGAAGGATGGGAGAAAAAGAAGCAATAAAAGGCAGAAAAGTGGGGGAAAAGTCAGCTTTCGGCTTCCATGTAAGAAGGATGGGAGAAAAAGAAGCAATAAAAAGCAAAAAAAAAGTGGGGAAAAGTCAGCTTTCAGCTTCCGTGTAAGAAGGACGGGAGAAAAAGAAGCAATAAAAGGCAAAAAAAAAGTGGGGAAAAAATCAGCTTCCATGTAAGAAGGATGGGAGAAAAAGAAGCAATAAAAGGCAAAAAAGTGGGGAAAAAATCAGCTTCTATTTTTATATTTATATTTTTCTTAACATCACTCGTCTCCAAGTCTCATGGACCACTGAGATCCGGGCTTCAGCCTCGCACCACCCCCAGGAACACGGGACAAAACTGCTGAACTCTTTGGGTCTAGAAGCCACTGCAAGGTGGGGCTGGCTCAACCCTCCCTGCTCCTGCCACACCACCGGCATGCTCCTCCCCGTGCTTCCAAGATGAAAATTAATTACGAAGGCTTAATTATCGCATTGCTCCATCACGTGTTGCCCGCTGTGTGCCATAGGTGTGCTTCAGCACGTGCCAAACCCAGCTCCTTCCAACAGCGTTCCCACTCCCACGCCATCGTTTCTCCTCCGGTAGATGTTCTCCTGCCCTGGAACCATCTCGTCTGTTGTAGGACGTTCCCTGGGGTGACGTTCCAGCTGTGATCCCCACCAGACGGCTGCTTGAAGGAGGGTTCTCGAGTAGGAAGGAGGGTTTTAGCATGAGCATCACTGAAGCATTCAGGTCAACTCAGGGCAGATGCTCAAGGTGCAGGAGAAAGTTCAGCGTGCCCCACAGACGGGTGCCACGGCCCATGGGTGCTCCTCAGGTCCCTGTTGGGACTGAAGCCCTTCACTGAAATGCCGTTCCTTGATGCCAGACCAGCTCCCCGGGGCCGGGGTCGGACCCAGCCCATTTTTGGAGGATTACGTTAAAGAGGAAAATCCATTCCTCATCAGCAGAACCATTTTCCCAAACAGACGTGGCCCCATGACAAGGTCAGGCGGTCAAACGGACCCAATTTACATACAATCTGCATCATAACGGCCAAGCCAGCGAGGGTGGGTGGCGAGCGCATCCTGAAGCTCCTGGTCCCACCACCCAGTCCCAGGTGGGACTTTGCCCCTGACCCACGGCCAGGCTGGAGGACACGGCGAGGCAAGAACGTTGCTTCTGCCATCGGGGCTGTAAGTCTGCGCTTGGCTTGGATGTGGCTGTGGCCGTCTCCTCCTCAAGCCCATCTAGAAACGTGCCATGGGAGACCACCTGCGGAGATTGCGGTTGCATGGATGCGTATTCACGTGGTCCACAGAGGGATGCAGAAGAAGAGGCTGAAGGTGTCTTTATAGCATCTCCATCCTCCACGGAAGCCACTTAGCCAAGGGCATGCTGTCAGCAGATGGAAGCTGCTCTGCAAAGCTCATTCTCACCTCGCTCCATTCAAAACCACTTACTGAAACCCACCAGGACCACCCCCCCATCCCCCCCGAGAGGGACCGACCCCGCCTGCATCTGCAGAAGGAGGATCTGGGGGGGGGGGGGGGGGGGGGGCACGCTCTTGTGCTGACCCCCACCAGATCCGAGCTGGTGGAGGGGCGCCCGGTGATGCTGTGCCATGGGGGGGGGGGGGTGGGATGCCTGGAGGATACAACCTCTGGGAGCTGAGCTACAGCAGCATGAGAAGCAGCAAAGCCGAAGCATTACGGAGAAGGACACGGAGCCTGGCCACCACGGTGTGGTCAGCACCCAGCACTGTGCACACCTGGGGCAGACCCAGCGGGTGAGGGGGGGGTCTCGGAACCCCGATATACACACGAACCCCCAAAAAAGGCTGAAAACAATTTGAAACGACTTATTTTTCCAAGAATAGAATTCCAATTCCATAGAATCATGGAATGGGTTGGGTTGGAAGGGACTTTAAGGACCATCTCGTTCCAACCCTACTGCCATGGGGACACCTTCAGGGTGCTCCCAGCCCCATCCAACCTGACCTTGAACCCTTCCAGGGCTGTGGCATCCACAGCTTCTCCAGCCGACATCTTCCAGTGCCTCGCCATCCTCGTAGTAAAGAATTTCTTCCTTATATCTCATTTAAATCTACCCTTTTTTAGTTTTGAGCCATCACCCCTTGCCCTATCACCCCCAGACCCCTGTAAGAAGCCCCTCTCCAGCTTTCTTGTCAGCCCCTTTAGGTACTGGAAGCTGCTCTAAGTTCTCCCCGGAGCCTCCTCCAGGTTGACCACCCCCAACGACAGCATCGCCATCACATTTCCCCTTCCACAAGTACTTGGCTGAAGGTTGTTAAACGCAGGAGATGCTCTGCAGCTCGGGAAGGGGCCCAGGGACCCCCCAGCCCTCTCCTCCCCGGGGTGTTTATCCCGATAAAGCTCCAATAATGAACTCCCCCGGGGGCAAAAGCCGAGGCAGGAGCCACCAGCCCCTGGTAGATCTTCTCCAATATCTGCCCCTGGGTTGGGGTCAGTGCCGGGGGGTCTACGGCCACAGGAACCAGGCTGCAGCGGGGAGATAATTTACCCCGGGCACTAGACCCTGTCCGTAACGGCAGCAGCAACGCTCCAGCTCATCTCCTTCACGGAACGAATCAATCTTAATTAACTCTAATTCTGGGGAGCCTCCCAGCCCTATCCAGCATCGCACAACGCGGTTGTATTTTCCGCCTGGGTGCCCTGCCGGGCAGCGCACTCCGCGGGGAATTGAGGAAGAACTCCTCCTCTCCTTCGTTTCTGCGTCCCCATCGCATCGTCTGCGGGATGACGCCCCCCATCCCCATCCCCTGTGGACCACCGTCCCGTCCCCCGCTGGAGCTGGGCTGGGGGAGGCCTCTCTCTCAGTGGCTTTTGTTTTCACAAGCCTTTTGACTCACGGATTCTTTTTTTAAACACCGCCTCAGCAGCCTGAAAAGCCCAGCTCCCTCCCGCACTCCATTCACTAATGGATTTTCCAGAAGTTCCCTTTTTTTTTTTTTTTTTTTGGGGGGGGTGGGGGGGCTTCTTTCTTCGCTGATGCTGCTGCCCTGCATCCCGGCTACAGCTCCCCTCTGCCCCACGGATGGATTCTGACTTTGGGGACCACGCTGGGAGCAGCCACCCCAACGGCTCCCACCCCCCCACATCCTGGGAGCTGGCACGGATAGGCGGCAATTACAAGCCAACGCTAATTAGATAGCATTACATCGCCTCAACCTGCCGCCACAGGGTTGTTGCTCCCCCCAAAAATAAAGGTTAAAGAATAATAAAGTGATCGCTGGGAAATCGGGGAGAAGTTTGGTGCCGGGCTGGCTCGGTGCAAGAGCGTATCGATTGGGGCAGCGCCGCTCCTGTCTCCTCGAGCTAATCCTACGGCAGAAATAATTCATTTTCCTCCCTTTTCAGCAGCCACTCATTAAAAAGTAATCACCTTGTAGGAGGAGGATATGAACAGCCCAAGGTCAGATCCGTAATGACGTTATTTCTGGAGCGCATACCTGGCCCCAGCCCTGCCAGCAGCTTCGGCCCCACCACAGCTGGGCTCTGCCCCGCTGCTCGGGTTGGTGGCGATTAAGATGCAAATGGAAATATCTCTAAATTAGCAGATAGTCACTTCTGTGAGCGCTGCCCACCAGCATCTGCGGCCAGGCAGCCAGGTCCTGCTGCAGGGATGCTGCTCTCATGGACCCCCAGGCATCCGCAACACTTGAGGTGGAAAATAGGAACAACGCTTCCAACGGGATCTTTGAAATCTCAGTTTTGGGTGGCATCTCCAATAAACGGCCAAATCTCCGGCTCCTGATGTCTTTTTCTGCTGCCAGTCCTTTGCTGCAGCCGCTAAACCCCATTTTTCTAAGAGCACGGCGCTGCAAAGCGCAATATAAAGAAGCGGCACCAGTGGCACAAGCAGAGCTGGGAACGCGGCACCTCGGGGTGCCATAAACCCACCCCGGGCACAACGCGCCCATCGTTGATCCCGATTCCCATGGGGAATTCCCACGGGGTGAGGAGGGCAAGCACAGGCTCAGCACCATCGCCCCAGGAGCCACCCCCCCAGCCCAGCAAAGCCCAACCTGCTCGCGGCACCTCGGCGTTTCGGCAGATTTACGTTTGCCACACGTGGCCTGATCCAGCCTTTGGAGGGAGGAGGTGATGCTCTGGCAAGCGCAGGGCTGGGACACCGCTGCTCCCAGGGATTTGGTAATTCCAGATGCCAGAAGGGCTGGGAAAATAAAACCCTACACCAAAACCCTGCCCAGTGGCATCCTCGGTGGGGATGCTGCCGCATGCACAGCTCTCCACGGGGGGCTGGGGACCCCGGCGTGTCCCCCCGACGCCACACGGTGCCGGCACGTGGGACACCCCCAGCAGGACGAGCTGCCCACCCAAGGCAGGGGATGCGCAGGATAAACCCTTCAAAAGACACTCAACCTCTCTAACCTCCCGCGCGCAGCACAGCCTCGCAGCGCATCACCCCTGGCCTTTAATTACACATTTCTGCAGCCATTAGTCCTCTCGCCATCAATTACACCCACATTATCCCGCTCCGGGAGGCAGCACGACATGGGGAGTGGAGTCAAGTGCTTTGCAGGCTCTTCCCAAAGGAAAGAGCTTCCGATGGGAAAGGTCCCTCCGCCGTGACAGAGCCGTGGCAGCAGACAAAGCCACCCGGCAGCCGGTGCCGCTGCTCTTCAGAGCCCTAAAGCAACGCCAAGATTAATCACAGCGAAAGGACCGGGGCTCTGGTGTCCCCCGGTGCCACGAGTCCCCTCCGGCTCGCCATGGCCGCTGCACCTCTCATCTATTGACACAGCCAAGGCTTTGTGAAGAGCAAGCTCCTCCACCGAATGCGGCCAGGGCAGGGAAAGGGGTACTTATTCCGCTATTATTCAGCTTTTTTTTTTTTAGGCAAGACAAGTGTGGGTTAAAGCGCAATTTGTCTTGACATTCATTTTTGCTTTCTCGGAGGAAAAAAAAAAAAAAGTGGCTCTGCTCTTGAGGAGGTGCTGGGTTGGGCTGGGATAGAGTTAATTTTCTTCCTAGTGGCTACAGCAGGGCTGGTTTGGATTTGTGCTGGAGCCAGCGTTGATCATTCAGGGATGTTTTCGTTACTCTGACACGGAGCCAAGGGCTCTTCTGCTCCTCACCCCACCAGCGAGCAGGCTGGGGGGCACTGGGAGCTGGGGGCACGCAGCTGGGGCAGCTGAGCCGGTGACCACCGGGATATCCCCCAGTGACCACCGCGATATCCCCCGGTGACCACCGCGATATCCCACTGTCACGCTCAGCACGTGGAGCTGGGGGGAGGAGGAGGAGGAGGAAGGGGGGGACATTCACCGTGGTGGCTTCCCCAGGAAGCGTCACGGGTGACGAAGCCCTGCCCTGCTGGGATGGCTGAGCCCCTGCCTGCGGTGGGGAGCTGGGAAGGAATTCCCTGGTTTGCTTTACCTCCTAAACTGTCTTCAGCTCAGCCCAGGAGTTTTCTCGCTTTTATTCTTTCGATTCTCTCCCCCATCCCGTGGTGGGGAGTGGGCGAGCGGCTGTGTGGGGCTGAGTTGCTGGCTGGGGTTAAACCATGACAGAGGGAAAATACTCGCCTGGGTACCACACCTCACCTGGCTGAGCATCCCACCCGGAAGCACACCCCAGCATCCCACCCGGCAGCACACCCCAGCATCCCACCCCAGGTGCACATCCCAGCACCCCCCCAGCAGTGCACCCCAGCATCCTGCCCTGGCAACACACCCCAGCATCCCACCCAGCAGAGCACCCCAGCATCTTGTCCTGGGAGCACACCCCAGCATCCCACCCAGCTGAGCACCCCAGCATCCCACCTGGGAATGCACCCCAGCATCTGTTCCTGGGAGCACCCCCCAGCATCTTCTGGGAACACCCCCAGCATCCCACCTGGCAGAGCACCCCAGCATCTTGTCCTGGCAGAGCACCCCCCAGCATCCAACCTGGGAGTGTACCCCAGCATCTTCTGGGAGCTCACCCCAGCATCCTGCCCTGGGAACACATCCCAGCATCCTACCTGGCAGAGCACCCCAGAATCTTCTGGGAACACCCCCCAGCAACCCACCTGGCAGAGCACCCCAGCATCTTGTCCTGGGAGCGCACCCCAGCATCCCACCCGGCAGAGCAACCCAGCATCCCACCTGGGACCACACCCTAGCATCCTGCCCTGAGAGCACCCCCCAGCATCCCACCCAGCAGCACACCCCTGCATCCCACCTGGCAGCACACCCCAGCATCTTCTAGGAACACCCCCCAGCATCCCACCCAGCAGCACACCCCTGCATCTTGTCCTGGCAGAGCACCCCAGCACCCCCCCCAGCAGCATCCCCCACCATCCCAGTCCAGGGCGGGGGACTCCGGGCCCCCCCACCCCGCAGGCCACGATGGCACTGCTGGCATTACACAAACACACCTGGGTTTTCCACCACCGAGTTGCCTGCCCTGGGGAGAACGAAGTTGCATCCTGCCCTGTGCTCAGCTCCAAGCCCTCAGCACCCGCGAGGCCTTGGCTGGGTTTATTAGGGCCCCCATAAAGATCAGGGGTTGCTGATAAGCGACCCCAGGCATGCACCACCGGCGGAAAAATTGTGCTAGCGATCTGTACAATTTAACCAACATTAACTTCAGCTGATGACAGGCCACAAGGCCAGCCGAGAGATTTTACAACACCCTCGTTACACAGCAAAATAAACTTTGCTGCGGAGCGCCGGCGCTGCCTTTCAGCTCTTGCTCCCATTTGAGACCCCAGCCCAGAGCTGCCGAGGCACCGCCGGCCCCCAGCAGCTCCGCGCGTGCAGCAGCATCCTCTGCACATTGACACTTGGGGTTCAGGGAGCAGAAAAAGCTCCAGGATTCTGCTCAGGGCTCAGCAGCACCAGGGAGAAAAGGGGGGAGGGTCCTTCTCACCACCCCACAAGCCGAGTCCAAAGGAAAAACCAACAGGAAAATACAACAGAAGGAATCCCGGCAACAAACTCGTGGCAGTGGGACCTTGCAAAGGGGATAAACTGGTTTTCAGAACTGGGAATTGTCAGGGCTGGCACTGGGAAGAACTGGTTTATCCCCTGTTTGGCTGCTGATCCAGCAATGGGAATTTTCCTGCTTAACGCTAAGGAAATCTGGATTAATCCCAACAGCTCCCTTCGATCAGGGGCTGGGTGCCACCATTGGCACGTGTGTCCCCTGGGTGAGAGGGTGGACACCTGATGACACACAGAGCGACTGCACAGCAGCAGCACCAGCGGCACCTGCGGCACCAATGATCTTTCTGGAGCCAGAGCATCCCAGAACTGCCAAACACGTGCATCACCCAGCACACCCCCTCCACATCCCAAAAGGAAGAAAAAAACATCTTTATTTTGCAAAAAATCTGCAAGAGAAGAACTTGCCCCAGCGGAGCGGAGGAAGGGAGCGTGCCAAACAAATGAGATGCTCGGAGCCCTGAGCCTCAAGCTTTTCCTACACGCTGCAAAATTCCAGCTGACATTTGGCCAGATGTGACGGGATCTGCCCCGGGATGACAAAAGGAGCCTCCCCGCCTGCCCCTGTCAAACGGCAAAGCTCCGCTTCCAGCCATGTCATCACTGGAGCTCAAAAAATATAACTGAAAAGTGTTTACAACGGCATAAACACAAGGGTCAGTGTCGCGCAAGGGTCACTATCGCTTCTCTAGATGCATTAATGTCATCTGCGGGGAAATTCCCTTTAGGAATCCTGGCTCAAAGCCGGGGCTCCCGCATCTGCGGCTTTAAACCATGGATTGAGGGATTTCTTCATCCCGACGCACTAACCTGCCTCCTTCCAGCTGCAGGGATGAAAGCAGGGAGATGCTGAACCCCCAAACTGTTGGAAAAGCAGAAGGAGAAGGGGAGAAAGGAGAATATTTGGCTGTTTGCGGAAAAATCTGGAGGTGGCATTTCGACCCTCGGGAAGATCTCCTCGACTAGGAGGATGCAAAATTAATTCACACGAATCAAGCCCGCAGCATCCGCAAATGCCAACGGCATGCGCTCCCAGACTCCTTCCAGGAATTTATTTTTTTTTAATGATGCCAGGGATGCTGTTGTTACAGAGGTGACGATGCGCCATGCAGAATCGTTTTATTCCTTCTAATCCACCGGCGCTGTCGCAGGATGCGATACCGGCTTTAGAGGCGAATGCTCCCAGCGGCTTTTGTGTTTACCTTTTCCGAGGGGAAAGGAGGAGGTGAATTAAGTGACCCAACGGCCACTCCCTTGGCCTAAGGTTAGGCCCTCACATCTGTATTGGGGCAACCAAAATAACAGCTTTTTCTATGGGTTGGGGGTTTCCCTCCCAGTGGCTACTGAAATCCCTGGGAGCAGAGGATGGATGCTGAAAACTTTCAGCCCGTTTATCAGGTGGCTCGATACCGCCCTGGGAGCAGCCTGAAGGAGGGATTTGGGAAAAACACAGCCCCTGCTTGTATCAGTCCGTACAAAAGACGGGACCATCGCCCGGCCATCCACCCCCTCCCCAACTAAAGGCGAACGGAGCCTCGGCCGGGGGAAGCCCATTGCTGACCAGGGCTCTGAATCCAGGACGCGCTGCTTGCTTTAACAACTGTTTTCCGTCTTTCCGAGCACGCAGGGAAACCTGCTTTGGAGATTTCTCAACGTTTCTCCCGATGGGGAATTAACTCGGAGGGGATGCGAGAGGAGAGGTTTGGGTTACAGGACCGCGTCAAGCCGGCACCAAACCCAAGATACTGGTAAAGCCCCAAGCCCGGACCCCAGAAAAGAGAAAAAAGTCAGGGGAAAGAGAGGGAGGAGAAAACACCGGCTCCAGATAAGCAATTGTTAACATGATCCATATGGTACACAACTTGCCTTTCTGTTTAACCAAAATGATAATGGCAAAAGGGAAGAATGCGGCGGGGGCTCGGCGGGAGAACAAAGGCAGCTGCGAAACCCTTCCCCGCTCCAGAGAAAACGAATTGTGAGTGGGGAGAGCCCCCGGCTGCTCCTCCCTGGCCCCCGAAACCCACCCGGCTCGCCCCTTCCCCTCCACGAGAGCTTTTACAGCTCCAAAGGGCAGAGCCGGGAGCGAAACCGCAGCTGTCAGCCAGAAAAAAACAAATAAAGAAATAATAAGGGAAAAAAAATAAATCTGACAAGTATTAACGGGGAGGTTTTCGTAATCAATAATCAACTTTAAACATGAGCAGCAGCTCAGGACCGGCGCTGATGTAAACACTGAGCCCATTGCTCTCAGATCTGGGATGAATCCTGCCCTGGGTGTTTATGTTCTTGCGGGATCCCGCGGCTTTCCGAGGAACACAATACAGTACGTGCCATTCATTATCCCCAGCAGTCCCCCAAGAGAAAATGTCAACACACTTGGGCTAAAGAGAGCTAAAACAAATGTTTAATGTGATAAACAACTCCTGGGCCTCAGACCCGGCAGAAATGTTTAATTCAGAACCACCTTCAAGAGCAAACAGGCACCGGAGCCACACATTGGCATTGAGCATCCCCAGCCAGGCTCTGGAGCTCGCTCCAGTGCCGGCAGGGAGCACCTCAGGAGGAAAACGGGGAGAAACCTGGGACAATTCCCATGCACGGCATCAATCAATTCCCAGCCGTTATCAATCGCACACACACAGCCTCCACGGAGGGCAGGCACAACCACCCCTGCACGCGCCCAAGGTCTCCTAAAATTCAATCCAGCGCATTCGCACCCCCGAAATCCGTCTTGCAAACCCGAGACCTCAATGATAACACTTATTTTGATCATCCCTGAGTGAAACTAGGAATAAACCAGCACACGGCAGCTCCAAAAGTGGGAGAATTTACGCCAGAAGACACAGCGCAAAGCTATTTTAAAACCTTTCTGGGTTTTTTTCCCCCACCCTCAAGTGCCTTTTGACCCCCAAGTGGAAAAAGCACACTTCAAAAAATGGAGGGAAAAAAAAGAAAGAAAAAAACAAAAAGAAGGCGCTTTCAGGCAAAGCTCCTAATGAAAAACCACCGCCAGCTCCTCAACACCACGAGTGTTTTGAAGGCGAGCGCTCCAGCGTGCGCTTGACATGCGACAGCGGCCGAGGGGAGCGCGCATTGTTCCTGGGCAGTGGATGGATGGAGGGAGGGAGGGATGGGAGGGAGGGAGGGGAGGGAGGGATGGGGGGATGGGGGGATGGAGGGATGGAGGGATGGAGGGATGGAGGGAGGGAGGGATGGAGGGATGGAGGGAGGGAGGGATGGAGGGATGGAGGATGGAGGGATGGAGGGATGGAGGGATGGAGGGATGGAGGGATGGAGGGAGGGATGGAGGGATGGAGGGGAGGGATGGAGGGATGGAGGGATGGAGGGATGGATGGAGGGATGGAGGGATGGTAGGGATGGAGGATGGAGGGATGAGGATGGAGGGATGGAGGGATGGAGGGATGGAGGGGATGGAGGGATGGAGGGATGGATGGAGGGAGGGGTGGAGGGAGGGGTGGAGGGAGGGGTGGAGGGAGGGGTGGAGGGAGGGATGGAGGGAGGGAGGGAGGGGAGGGATGGAGGGAGGGATGGAGGGAGGGAGGGAGGGATGGAGGGAGGGATGGAGGGGAGGGATGGAGGGAGGGAGGGGTGGATGGAGGGAGGGGATGGACGGAGGGATGGAGGGGTGGACGGGGGGAGGGAGGGGTGGATGGGGGGGAGGGAGGGGTGGATGGGGGGAGGGAGGGATGGAAGGAGGGAGGGAGGAAGGGATGGATGGAGGGATGGATGGATGGAGGGGAGGAGGGAGGGAGGATTCATGGATGGAGGGGTACATGGAGGGGTGGACAGAGGGGTGGAGGGGTGGGTGGATGTATGGATGGAGGGGTAGATGGAGGGATGGATGAAGGGGTGGGTGGATAGGTGGATAGATGGGAGGGTGGATGGAAGGAGGGAGGGGCGGGTGGAGGGGTAGATCGGAGGGGGGTGGCTAGATGGGAGGGCGGATGGAAGGAGGGGTGGCTGGAGGGAGGGAGGGAGGGAGGGGTGAGCGGGTGGGTGCTCGGGCCCGGCTGTGCGCACCCCTCCGGCCACGGGAGCCGGCAGGGCCAGGCACCCCCGGGGGCCACCCGCCGCGCCCCCCCCCGCCGCGCGGCTCATGTCACCAGCACGTCGGCCCGGAGCTCCCCGCACCCCGCTGGGGGGCAAGAGGGGAGGGCACAGGCACCGGCCAAGGCGGCGGGGGCTGCCGCGTCCCCTGGGAGGGGTCGGCTACGGGACCACCACCCCCCCTCCCCGCCCCCCCCATCCCGGCTGGTTCCCCCCAAACCCCGGCTCGGCGGACACCGGCCGGGCGGGAGCCGCCCCCGCCCGCAGCGGCGCATCCCGGGGATGCTCCGCCGGGGAACGCGGGGTAAGGGGGGTGCCCGCCCCCCCCGCCGGCCCCCACTCACCTCCTCATGCCGGCGGGCCCTAGCGCAGCCCGGCAGCGGGCGGCCGTGCGGGGCCCCCGCATCCTGCCCGGACAATGCGGGGCGGCGCGGCGGCCCGCGGGCGGCGGGGGCTGGGGCCGGCGCTGGGGCTGGGGCCGGCGCTGGGTTGGGGCTGGGGCTGGGGCCGGGGCCGGGGCCGGGGCCGCCCCCGCCCGCCGCCCACCGCCCACGGCCCGCCCCCGCGCTGCGGCGGGGCGGAGCGGAGCGGAGCGGGGCGCGGCGGGGGGCGGCCCCGGGGGCAGCGCGGGGCGGGGGGCGGCGGGGGGCGGCGCGGGGTCGGGGCGGCTCCGCTGCCGCGGCGGGGGCCGGCTCGGCACAAAGGCGGAGCGGGGGAGTGGGGTGGCTGAGACCCTCCCCCCGGTACCGCGGTGCAGCCGGACCCCCTGCACCCCAGCACGCCAATGCACCCTGCACCCGCGCAACCCAGCGCCCTGACCCCCCAGCATCCCAGCACCCTGACCCCTGCACCCCAGCATCCCAGCACCCTGACCCCCTGCACCCCAGCACCCATGCACCCTGACCCCTGCACCCCCAGCATCCCAGCACCCTGACCCCTGCACCCCAGCATCCCAGCACCCTGACCCCTGCACCCCAGCACCCATGCACCCTGACCCCCTGCACCCCAGCATCCCAGCACCCTGACCCCTGCACCCCAGCATCCCAGCACCCTGACCCCCCTGCACCCCAGCATCCCAGCACCCTGACCCCTGCACCCCAGCACCCATGCACCCTGACCCCCTGCACCCCAGCATCCCAGCACCCATGCACCCTGACACCCTGCATCCCAGCACCCATGCACCCTGACCCCTGCACCCCCGGCATCCCAGCACCCATGCACCCTGACCCCTGCACCCCGGCATCCCAGCACCCTGACCCCTGCACCCCAGCATCCCAGCACCCATGCACCCTGACACCCTGCATCCCAGCACCCATGCACCCTGACCCCTGCACCCCAGCATCCCAGCACCCTGACCCCTGCACCCCAGCATCCCAGCACCCATGCACCCTGACCCCTGCACCCCGGCATCCCAGCACCCATGCACCCTGACACCCTGCATCCCAGCACCCATGCACCCTGACCCCTGCACCCCAGCATCCCAGCACCCATGCACCCTGACCCCTGCACCCCGGCATCCCAGCACCCATGCACCCTGACACCCTGCATCCCAGCACCCATGCACCCTGACACCCTGCATCCCAGCATCCCAGCACCCTGACCCCTGCACCCCAGCATCCCAGCACCCATGCACCCTGACCCCTGCACCCCAGCACCCATGCACCCTGACCCCTGCACCCCCGGCATCCCAGCACCCATGCACCCTGACCCCTGCACCCCAGCACCCATGCACCCTGACCCCTGCACCCCGGCATCCCAGCACCCATGCACCCTGACACCCTGCATCCCAGCACCCATGCACCCTGACCCCTGCACCCCAGCATCCCAGCACCCATGCACCCTGACCCCCTGCATCCCAGCATCCCAGCACCCTGACCCCTGCACCCCGGCATCCCAGCACCCATGCACCCCAACCCCCCAGCATCCAGCACCCATGCACCCTGCACCCCTGCACCCCGGCATCCAGCACCCTGACCCCCTGCACCCCAGCATCCCAGCACCCATGCACCCTGACCCCCCAGCAGCCCAGTGCCCCCTGCGCCCCAGCATCCCAGTACCCACACACCCTGACCCCCCTGCAGCCCCACAGCCCAGCACCCATGCACCCCAACCCCCCAGCATCCCAGCACCCATGCACCCTGCACCCCTGCACCCCGGCATCCCACTGCACCCTGACCCCCTGCACCCCAGCATCCCAGCACCCATGCACCCCTTGCCCTCCTGCATCCCAGTGCCCACACACCCTGACCCCTGCACATGCACCCTGACCCCCTGCACCCCGGCATCCCAGCACACATGCATCCAGCTCCCATGCATTTCATCCTTCTGCACCCCAACATCCCAGCACCCATGCACCCCAACACCCCAGCACCCGTGCGCTCCAGCACCTGGCATCCTGGTAGCCCAGCATCACAGCACCCCGTCCCCCTGCCCCCCTCTACAGCAGCCTCCAACATCGCTGCACCCTGACCCCCACCTCCCCAGCACCCTGACCCCTGCACCCCCGCTCTCCGGCCCTGCCCGCACCCCAGGGGCCTGCCTCCTCAGCTGCTGAACCTCTTGCTCGGAGGAATCCCAAATACCTGGAATACTTTCCTACTATTAGTTTCCCGTGCAAAAATAAAACAGTTGCCCCAAGGATTCCGTGTCCATGGGAGGTGGCCACAGGGCAACTCATTTATTAAGCCATTAACCACCCCACCGAAAACTCGCCAGACCCACAGAGTCTTTGCTCAGCCCAGGACCAGCCAGATTGGGGCACAGGGAGATGTGCCCCCTTCTCCAGACCCTCAAATTCACCTTCTAGGGGTGGCTTTGCCCCAGGGACACCCCGCAGCCACCTCGCCTTTGCTCCCCGAACCCCCCACTTCATTTTATTTAACCAGCTCAGGCTCTTCCCCGCTGTAATCACATTACGGCGTTATTTCCCTCGCATGAATGTTGTGTCATCTCCCACAGGGATTATGACACATTTTTCTTTTCGGGAGCAGACGAGCGTCGCCCGTCCTTGGGCAGATGTCAGCAGCTTTTCCCTGCACCCAGCTGGATCCCGCTCAGCACCCAAACGCCGGGGCAGAGTGGGTGCTCTGTTTGGTTTACCCCAGTTGCAAGCCAGGCAGGCACGGGAATAACGCTTCTCCAGCTGGCCTGAGAAAAACCTGGAAAAGACAAATTCATCAGATTTTAAGCTTAGAGCTGGGCAGCCCTGCTGGGGGCGAGTGTGGGGAGAGGGTGGGATGGGGGAGGGAAAGGGGGGGGGGGGGCACATCCCATCTTCCCATGGCAGTCATGCTCGCCCCATGGGAACGCTTCCAGACACTGCTGGCTTGGGGCACAAAGCGGGATATTTGCAGGGACGGTTCTAGAAAGGGCCTTGTCTTAGCCTGAGCGATTTGATGCGATTTCACTAATTGGGGTTCTCCCACGGAGACAAATTCTGGCAGCATGTCGGTCCTTTCCCACTTCCAATCCCAAGCATCTCCCCATCCACGAGCCCATTTTGCTCCCACCTGGAATTCTCTTCGGGCAGTTTATTTACATGCAAACCAAAAAAAAAAAAAATCTCCTATTTTTCTCCACCACCCCCCCCCCCCCCCCCCCAGCTGTAACAATGCTCCGTTGTGCTTTTTGTTACTGAACACACGGGGAGCCCCTTTCCATGCTGGGAGCGTGTGTGGACATGGCAGTTAAACACTGGGAGCTCAGTTCTTCTCCAGTTTAGCTTTGGGAGAGGGATTATGTGTCACCGGAGCTGCTCGGTGACCCAGCAGGGGCTTCCCACTCTTCCCATTTTGGTAGAAAACCACTGGGGGCTGGAGGTTCCCATTTTAATTCCACCACAAAATTTTGTATCGGGGGGGAAATGCCTAAAAACTGTCATTCCCCACCCCTCAGCACAGCCCACTGCTGCACCCACCACTGGTTTTTCCTAGGAACCCAGCGCTCCGGGAGGAACATCCTGGGGTTTTCTATATTCAAGGGGAAAAGGAGTGAATTCGGCTTCTTGCCGCATCCTGGAGGGGTGCCTGGATGAGTCCCTTGTCTTCATCCACCAGTGGAGGGAGCAGCCCAAATGGCAGCACTGGGAATGGATTTTTGGTGGGTGCAATCACAGTAAAAAACCAAAAACCTGCAAATGCATGAGCACCTGGACATGCCGGGACCCGCACCATGCATCCCATGCCCAGGACCAGCTCACCCAAGGGCATCCCTGGCTGAGCCTCCCCATCCCAGTGCTCCCGGGGCTTCACCATCCCGGTTTGGCACCCGATGAAGCTCAACGTGGGTCTGGGGAGCAGCTGGCGGGGAGGAAAACGCCACCTTCCCCAAACCTCACCCGCATCCCCTCCCTGCGGCACAGTGGGATGCTGCGGTGCTCACCGCAACCTTGGGGCACAGGGGAGGGGAGACCACGCACTTCATTTCACCAGCGCCTTCTTGGAGCACCAAAACCCACCAGGAGATGATGCCTGGGGTAAAGGCAGGCGGCTGGGAGCCAGCACCGGCACACGCCGCGACGCACAGCCGGCCAGCTGGAGCTTGCTGATCCGGCTGGATAGAGGTAGGGAGATGCCAAGCAGAACTGGATATTCGACAGGATTAAGTTTGGCTTGTTCTGGTAATGTCTCACAGTAGCCGGGATGCCGTGAAGGTGCTGCTGAGGGGCCGCCGGCTGAGGTGATGCCAACCATCCACCTTTCTTAATCACTTTGATTAATTTGGCCACCGTCACCCATCAGGCTCCGGCAGCGGGTCTGCCAGGACCGGGATTTTCCAGCATCCTGAGAATTTCCAGCACCGCGGAACCATGACTTTAGCTGTGTGCATCGGGGTGCTTCTGTCCAGAAAACAGTAACGATACTAATCCTGGCAAGCTCTAAACCGAGTCTGACATTTACTGTGGTTCCGGTTTCACTGGGTATAAGCTGCCTTTTATTAAACTGGGAAGCCGGATTTCTAGCCCTGCTTGCAGAGTTCAAACTCACCTCATTAGCCAAGGAAAGCCTGGATGGGAACTGCGGGGTCATGCAATTTATTTTCACTAATCACTCCCCATGATTCCTTTAAAAAATAAACTCCTCATCAAAAGTCTGAATTCGTTAATTATTTCTCTGTTTGATCAGCAATAGAAACCATCAGCAAAAATCCGTGCTGACACCTTCTGCTGAAAAACACTGGGGTTTCTCTTCTCCCACAGGGAAGCTGGCATTCCACAGGGTTTAACAACAAAATATAATAATCCGAGGGCTGCGAGTTTTGGACATGTGATGCCTGATATTTTCTGCCGGTTCACGGAGGGGTGACATCTCCCTGGAGGGGGGACATCTCCCTGCCTGGGCTGGTGCTTCCCTCAGCAGCGGCTGTGCCGAGAGCGGGGCTGAGGCACTCCAAGTGCCCAGCACCGAGGCAGAGGCATTCGTTGAAGAGGTCTCTAATTATTTCGTGTCCTTCTTCCCTAGGGAATGGGAAGAGCTATAAATTCCTGCTAAAAAGGGTTTAAAATCTGGCCACGGATCCGTCAGAGGGTGAGCCGAAATGCTCGTGGCGCCGCATCCCTGGGTGGTGGGATGGGGTCGAGATGCGCTTTGGCTGGGAGATGCTGGAGATGTGATGCCGGAGCAGTGCCCTCCTCGCTGCTCCCTTTTGGGGACCAACTCGTTTCAGCTCTTAAAACCAAGCAGACCAGCAGCTTCCAGCCTCACGGCACTGGCAGCATCCCTGGGAATCCTCACATGGGGATGGAGAGCGGTACAGGGAGACTTTATCCCAGCCCCGCTTTGTTGCCCTGCGGTGCCGCAGCCCCTGCCTTGGGGCTGGGATCCGGCTGAAGCCATGGGGACCCCGAGAGACTGGCAAAGAGGATCCCTCCCTGGGATGGTGGGGGAAGCACACCACCGCTTCCAGGGGGTCTCAGATTCCCTGAGTGCCGGGGATCCACTGGAAGCCTCATGCACAAGACTCAAACCCGCAGGCAGAGCAGCTGATCCTGCTGGAACACGCTGCCTTCGTGTCAGAGAGCAATTACCCTGATCCATCTCCCTCCGGCCCGAGCACTTAACTCTTCACACCTCCAAAAGCAGTAAAACATGCAGCACCGCAACAAAAAGCCATGCAAACCCTTCGCTCCATCTCTCCTGGCACACCACACCCTGGGGTGGGGGGCCTGGGGTGGGTGCCGACCCCCTGTCTGCAAAAAACAGCTGCAAAGGGGCCAGAGCCCAGGCAGGCAGGATTTAGGCTGGTTTGAGGTCCCCCAGTATCATCCAGCTGGGTCTGGTGGTGGGTATCAAGCCTGCAAATGTGGGTGAAGGATACCAGTTGTGCCAGTATAACCAGTTACAGAATCTGGGTATAGGTCAGGTCTAACTGCAAACAGCAGTTAATGGAGTCAGTGCCCTTAGGGAGGAATATTATTTTCAGCGTGCGGATGGGGAAACTGAGGCCAAGAAGCATTAACCAGTTGCCCACCAGCGAGCGGTAAGGATGGGGACACCCACAGGAGCCCTGACCCCCCACAGCACCGACCCCAAAACCCCAAGGGACCTCCAGGGTGGGGGGTGCAGCGCCCAGAAACTCAAACCAGGATGGAAGAGAAGAAGAGGAACAAGCCCCAGACAGATTCTCCTCCTGCTGGTTCGGATGCTCACACTGTCCACGCCTAAAGCAAGAGGCAGGTCCTTGTTTTGCCAGAGCTGGCACCATGGTGATGCCACCGTGTCCCCAGGATGGCTGCATGGGGCCGGGGGGGGTGGGGGGGGGGGGAGGGCAGGGAAGGGCGAGGGGGGTGGGTTTGTTGGAACCAGCCCTGGTGGGTTCCTTGTGCTCCGGCCAGCGGTGCATCATCTCTGCCAAGCTGCATCATCTCCTGTGGCTTCTTCCTCTTCCAAAACCCCCAAAGCCCCCCGTGATGGGGCAGGGATCCCGTGCTGGCGGCGATGCCAGTCCGAAACCAGCAGGAAGGTGACCTGGTCCCACTGAGTTTACACCCGGAGCTTGGGGAACCTCAGCTCCATCACAAAAGCCACCCATCCCAGGGGTGAAAGGCACCCAGATGGTGCCAGGGCGGCCGGCTCGGACCTCAGCCATCCCCCAGTTCCCTCCCAGCTGCTTCTGGCAAACTGGGAAGGGGGGAGGAGCTGGGATTCTGCCCGGGGAGACATTACACCGCAGCGGTCATTAAAAATCTTCCCAGGCCCCCAACTCCCTCATTCAACCAGACAACCATCAATCTACAAATTATTTTAAAGCACCGTGCCAGAGCGGAAGGTTGATTTATGCCTTACAAGGCTCGAGCTATTTTCATTTGTCTGATTTATTAACGTTACATAAAATTACAGAGAGCTGCTGATTTATTGGCAGTGGGGCTGCTGGATCCTCACCGCTCGTGTTCTCTCCCGGGATTCGGGGATACCTGCTCCCGGTGACAAGACCAAAAAACACGCCGGTTCCTAAGAGGGACCATCTCTGCTGAGTCCTCGCGTGAAGCAGTCCTTCAGCCTCCAGCAATTGCGATTTGCCTCTTGGAAATGGGTCTGCCGTTTCTCAAGGGCTTGCACAGAATTTCTGGAGGAGGTGATGCTCATAAATAAGGAAGAAACGGGGAAGAAGCTCGTGGCACGAGCCTTGAGCTTGGTATTAGCAACGAGAGGCTCCCCGCATCCTCACATGTGAAAGAGCTGAAGCGGCATCGTCCCCCCCCCAGGCCAAGCGAAGCCCCTGGTTTCAGTAACCACAGTGGAGGGGGCATGGGGAGGAGTGGGGGCCCAGGACCCCCCCCCCTTAGCCTCTGCTGAGAGCACAAAAGGAGTTTAACAGCTTCATCTCCCACATCTGGTTGTGCTTAAAATTCATGGAGCTAATAGGGCTTTTTCCAGCCCAGCTCAAGCAGAAGGCTGGAGCCGGGGGCTGTGCTGCTGGCGGCTGGGGCGCGTCCCCCATCCTGAGCATCCCTGCTCCCGTTTGCAATTAAAGCCGGCTCCTCCTCTCCGGCGAGAGGGGAAACTGCCTCAGTTCCCTTCCCTTTCCCCGTGGCTGGTTGCTTTGCTCCCCACTGTGATGGAGAAGGGCAGTGGTCCCCGAAGGGGAGCAGCACCACGGGCGAGCCCCGAGCCCCAGAGCATCACCCCCAGCACGGGGACCCCCTGCACGCCAAAGCATGGGAAGATGGAGAAGGCAGAGGGTCCTTTAGCAGCTTTATTTATTTCAAACAGCTCCCGGGGATAAATAAAGCTGCTCGAGGATCCCACTCCATCCCAAGGAGGGTCCTCGTGGGCTTATCTCTGTTGCAAGGCAGAGGGGAGCGGGGAGACGATTTCCAGGAGCTCTTTGTTTAGTCCGTTCATGTAAGGAAAATCGTAATTCAGACTCAAGACCTTACCCCAGGGCAAAGGTGTCCCCTGAATTAAAAAAAAAAAAAATAAAAATTCCCATGACTATGAGAACGATTTGGGCATCAGCCACCAGCATGGACCCAACCGAGCGGCCACCACCCCGCAGCTGGGTGCTACCCCCCATGGGGGTCCAGCCGTGGGGTGCCAGCCCCCCAAAATGCCCCATGGAGCAACAGCAGCCGCAGAAACAAGGGCTGCGCTCTGCAGGCACAAAGGGAAAAGATTTATCTGGAGAGGCTAAATCCACTTAGAGGAGCTTTAGGGGCCATAAATTGATTGCTCAGGGGACACGGCGACGGCAACAGGAAACAGCTCCATATTTACCGAGGTTTCTGTGTTTTTTCTGCGTCATACGGGGCTGGAAGCGCAATCAAAGCCCACGCTGGCAGGGTTGGGATTAAAAGGAGGTGGCTGGAGCCTTGGCAAAGGGGGATCCAGCATCCCCGAGGCTGCGGCAGCCCCCATCCACTCTGCTGGGGGGGGCTCAGGGCAAGATGTGGCATGAAAGCCTCAGCGAAGGCAGGGAGATGGTGGCTCTCCCTGCAGCTTCCTGTGTCCCAGGTGACCTTGAGCATCCCCAGGCCACCTCGAGCATCCCCAGGTCACCTTGAGCATCCCCAGGTCACCTCGAGCATCCCCCGGCCACCTCCAGCATCCCCAGGTCACCTCAAACATCCCAGTGGGCTGCATGTCCCGCGGCTGCAGCTGGACCAGCACCTGGTGCTTGGAGCTGGGAGAGCAAAAGCAAGATGCAAAAAGCTGAACACTCAGAATCAAAGCCCCTGGTGAAGAACTGCATCCTCACCGAGTGGAGCAAAAGAGCAAAAACCAAGTAAATCGTACTTTTTCTGCTCATTTCATCCATCTGACTCAATTCTTCTTCTTTCTAACCCTGTGTCTTATTTTCAGCCAAGGAGATGTTTGCATCTGAAGTGAGAAACAGGGGGGAATTTTTCCCTGAAGGATTTGGTTCCCCAGGAGGTCAAACAACAACCAGCGCATTCCCCCCGTGCAACCTCAGCACGATCCCCCCCCGCCCTGACCCATTTTCCACTCCTTTGCAGAATATAGCGTATCATTTAAAAAAAAAAAAAAAAAAAGACACTCATTTCCCCTGCACCAGTTTTTTTTCCAGGGGCCAGAAATTCCTCTGAGCAAGTGGCCTCATTGCTGGTAAACATCAGCCGAGCATCTCTGGCTCCGCGTGTTAAACAGAGCGGAGCGACATGAGCAACGGCTGCGTTTAAGGGTGGACGTGGATGGGGCCAAGCACGGGGATGGGGTCTTGCACCACGTTCCTCGTGGGGTGGGAGCTAACACTGACCCGAGCCTCAGAGGAGTTGAATTGAGGCATGCGCTTGCAGATGTGGAGCTGGGAGGCAGAAGAGGACAGGACACCGGAGCATCCCACGCAGATGATAAAAAAAAAACCAAACCGAAAACATTGCAAAACCCCAGAGCATCCTCCGCACGTGGTACCCAGCGCCCGGCGGGCACCCTGCCCTCCAGAGCATCAGTCGAGGGGGGTTTCGCTTCAGATATATATCAAAATTTTTGTCATTAAAGGCTAGTTTGCCCCTTGTGTTTAACCCAGGCGGTTTCTAAACATTCACAGCCCGCTTCCCTGCACCAAGGCGAAGCCCCAACGGGAGCACAATGGAGTCTTGTTTCTGGTAACCCGAGATGCTTTCGTCCCAGCTCTTTAATTTTAGACTCCAACACGCTTGCATTCCTCAGCACTACAATGGCAGATATTTATACTCTGGAATGCAGAGCCCAGTGCTAATTTAACAGGGCTGGGTAACCCAGGGCTGCTCTCCAAACTGGGCTCTCGCCGAGATAAAATTGGACCCGGCGGAGTTTTATGGGTTTACAAATCTCTGCGTTTGTCGCCTCGTCCCCTCACATCCCCGTAAAAGTTAAACGATGCTCCTGGTGAAGGTAGCGGCCACCTCGCCGAGCCGATGGACGGGGCAGCTGGGTTGGGTGGGAGAGGGTGGCACGGTCACGGCCGGCCACTACCCGAGGAACCTCTGACAAGGGGCCATAGAGGGAGGTCCAAACCCCTTGGTGGTTCGTCTGGACATGATCCCATCTTCTGGCTGCAGGAGAGAGCTGGCCCGGAGTGCAGAGCATGAAGGACCTGCAGAGGCTGGTTTAGCTCGTGACACAGGACCTCTTGCTGGAGCTGATGTGATCATGGAAGGTCCCATGTCTCAGATCTTCTTGCAAGGCCAAAAAAAATCTCTTTTATGACCCTCAGCAGGACACAACTCTCCTAGCAAGAGTTTCCCACTGTGGCCCTTGGGAAGGACCTTCTGGCTGGACCACAGCAGCAGCTCGAGCTAGTCCAGAGGGGTCACCTCCCTTTGGTTCACCAGGGCAGGTGGGATCTCAAGCTGTTCCTCCTGGTGCCCTTCAACATCCAGGGAAATGAGGAAAATGCCCTGGAAGTCTCCTTCGATGTGGTTGAGGAGGCTGGAGCTGTAACAGGACCTTCACAGCAGCTTCATCTTCGTGTCACCCCCTGCCACGCCTCAGCTCCCCCCACCTATAAAAGACAAGGAGGATGGGGTTTTTGGGTGCTTGGTGCCCAAGTGGACATCCCTGCCTGGAGGCCTGTCCCTGAGGAAGGATGCTGTAGGACAGTGACAGCAAACCTCAAGGGAGCAGCTATGATCTCCGTTTCAGAGCCACGGAGGTGAGCATCCTTGGGTGTGGAGGAAGCCCCACAGATGCCTGCAAAGTGGTCCCTAACTTCACCGGGTCGGGGGGACGGCAGCTAATTGAGAGAGGAGCAGTATTAGCAGATAAGGGAAGAGGTCAGCGCTGCAAAGCTAAATCCTTGACCTGTTATTTAAAAGGTCAGGCAGAGTTCAATAGACTACTCCAGGTCAATTCACTCAATTAAAATATTAAAAGTTCGAGGCAGGAGCATAGAGATGGAGGTTATTCCCCTCTTCTCCTCGCAGGGGGAGAGAGATTAGGGATTATGGGGGGCGGGGTGCTGGGTCCTGGTGGGCAAGGGGTGTGCACCAAGAGGCAAGGAGCAGAGATTTATTCCCAAATTGACCGATTGTAAACCCAAATCTCTGGCAGTACCCAAAGCTACAGAATCCAGCCTTTACCAGAGCTCCCACCAGCCCCAGGAGCCCGGACCCTGTCGATGGCATCAGGGAGAAGAGAGGAGAACCCCTGCCACCGCGTGGTCCTCAGCCTGACGCTGCTGGGAGGCAGCAGCCACCCCCACCAATGTGCTCCACCACCAGCCCTCAGGGGGGGAAGACCCCAACTCCCACCCCCGGCGCTAGTGAAGACACAGAAAACCCATCCCAGCCAGGGTCCTCCTCGGTACTCCAGCTGGCTAAAAAAAGGGCTGGGATTTGGGTTGAGATGGCAGAAAATGGGTGCAAAAGGTGATGAAGAGGTGGGTTTGCTTCCGAACCAAAGAGCCAGCACTGCCACCAATGAGCATCACCTGGAGATCCTTCTGTACCCCCCACCATGTCGGTGTCCAGAAGGATCTCCAAGAGTTACGGATTCATGTTCTGTGCCTCCATGGGTTTCTGGGCTTTTCTGCCGACGGTGGCCAGGACCCTTGGCCATGGCACAGCTGGAGCACACAGGAGACGTCCAGGCTCCTGGCACTGTAAGTCACCCACTCACACCCCCACCAAAAGTGCTTCTCGCACCCTCCCGCAGCAAGTCCAATTAATCTTTGTCACAGGGTAATCAAAAGGAGAGGAGAGAGGGGCATAGAGATGCGTCAGCAATTAATCTAATTCCATTTAATGGAAAGAAGGGAAGGGCAGGCTCTCGGGCCAGAGGCATCGCCTGGGAGGACCCCCAGACCCCCACAGTGGTCAAGGCTGAGGACACCATGGGGTGCTCCTGCCTCCGCGGGGGTGGGGAACGATTTAGACCCCAGCACTGCTGTACTCGGAGGAGAGGATTACTCAGACCACAGAAACAGCATCTTCAAAATCCCAACTCCCTCATCCATCCCTACCACAGCCGCATCTCCTCCATGAAAGTGGGGTCGTGACAACGGCCCCCACGAGCTGCCTGCGAAACTCAAGGATCCGAGCAGCAAAGCAGGGATGAAATCCTCAAGAACTGCTCTATCTTCCATAAATACTCGAGGAGAAGCTGGGATTCTTCTTCCTCCTGCCCCAATACTCGGCCAGCTCCAAGCCTGGCCGGTTAGATCCCATGGTCTTCTCAGCAGCCAAGCTGTGGTCAAACAAACCATCAGCTCCATCAGGAAAAACCATTCCAAAATGACTGAAAATTGGCCAGATCTCACCAGCTGGATGAAAGCAAGCAGTGTCCTGCCTCATCTGGAGTGATGCCACCCATGGTTTGTGTCCGTGATGTCCCACGTGAGCCATGGGAGAGCAGCCAGGGCTTTGGCCGTAGAGGATAAACAAAAGTTCCTCCTCTCCATGTGGACCTTGCACCGAGCCAGCACGCTTTATAAGAATAAATAAAAGCTTTCAGCAAAATTAGCAACAGAAGGAATAGATAAACACTAAGGAGATATTGACTTCTGTTGAGGTGAACGTCAAGATTTATTGACCTGGGGAGGTAAATATTGACCAAGGCAAAGCTAAGGTCAATAATTAACTCAAGGGATGATAAATCAACGCGCAATGAAACATGAACTCCCAGCAGGCGTTGTTACAGACGTTTTGAACATCTCCGTTGAGGAACCTCTTGACTTTTTTTGGTTAGTTAGCAGGACTTCAAACACATCGTGGATGTGCCTACCGACCTCCAGGAACTGAGGAAAGAAGAACAGTATTTTGAAGAAAAAAAGTCCTAAATCTGAAGATTCTACAGCTCTGGGCATTGGATTTGGTTTGGGTTTGGAAGAAGCAAGCCATGGGTCTAGGGGGGATTTATACTGGCAGCGATGTTACTTGAATTCAGGGCAAAGCACCAATTGTATGACTAATTCCAGGCTTATGCAAGTCCAGATTTGGTCCTTCTTGCTCAGGAACCCGTCGAGGCAAAGCTTTTATTCTGGGCTGAGGCTGTGGTGGAAGCAGAAGAAGGCTGAGAAGGCAATGGCTGGTCCAACACCCAGGACAACGGTGTTGTCCCGTCCAGTTTCATCCCAACTCCTCGAACCGAAGGGCTCAGAGGGAGGAGGAGCCGCAGGTCTGCTCCGAGCTGAAGGATCCCGAGCGGGTGGATCTCAGCAGGCAGATGCAGGACCCCAAACCTCTCCTCCCTCCGCAGGGCAAGGAGGGCGAGTGGGGTCAAAAGCCTGTTCAAACGAAGCGGGAGGGAGGAACGTGCCGGGGCAGCTCCGCTGGCACAGAGCCCCCGTGTCCCAGCAGCTCCATCACTTCCTCACATCCCCAGGGTCCATCCAGCCACATCCCACCTCTCCAGCTGGTTTGACTCCTTCTGTCCCCAAGGTCTGGGGACACCAGATGAGCTTCTGGGGTCTCCCCTTGCACGGTAAAAGCTGGGCAACAGCGGCAGCCCTCTCCCTTCCCCACACCCCTTCCCCTCTGCTATTTTTCATGCTTGGTTGAGGTGCAGCACCTGGATCTGCTTTCCCACAACAAGCCTCTGCAAGCAGCTACCTCCCTCAAATTTTTTTTTATTATTCTTTTCCCCCCCCAGCCCTGGGCAGTCCTGCCAGCGCCGTGGCTCAGCGCAGCCCAGCGGCCGGCACCTCCAGCGGCCGTGGCATCAGACGGGCATGCAGAGCCGTGTCCTGCCCTCGCTGCTGGCACAGGTAAGACCAAACCTCACCGTAACACAGGCAGCACCGGTCCCTGGCATCATCCCCCGGTGAATCCCCCAGTGCCGCATCCCTGGCCAGCGGCTCGGCTCCGACACCAAAGGGAAACGCTGATGGCCGAAGGGCTGACACTTGATGGAAAGCAGAGCAAGATCTCCGTTGTCAAGAGCTTTTCTCACTCTGCTTGCAGCGCCCTGCACCCTGGCTGACCTCGATGTATACGAGAATAAATTAGTTAAGATAGAAGAAACACCCTCGTTAAGCTCTTTGGCGTGAAACCGTAGCATGGGGGTTGTGCCGGGAGCAGGGAGCCTGACACCAGCGGATGGTGGTACCCAGCACATCACCCCCAGCTGAGGATGCAGAGGTGGGGGGGGTTCTCCACCAGCGGGCAGAGCATCCTTCACCAAACGCTTTGTGCTGCTCGCCTCAACTTCCAGAATATTTTTGCCCTGGAAATTGCTAAGAAGCAAATTCTGATGCCGCAGCTTTCCCAGCGGAGCCTGGCTGCAGCGGAGGAGGGATAAGGATGAGTTTTCCCAAGCTCAGGAGATCCTGGGCAGCCCACCCTGCCCCTGCCCAGCTCCCCACGTGTGCAACTACGTCCCCAGGGAGCATGGGGACGGGGCCAAGCAATCTGGCAGTAATTAGGCAGGGAAAGTCAAAACCCTGCTGGGTTGCTTCAACCATCAACGTGTCACGACTCAGAAGGGAGATATTCCAAACGCCGAATTCAGATGTCATCAGCAATAACCTGATATACGTACAAGGGGCAAGAGGCCCATCGGTGGCACCAGCAGCACCAGCCCTGCCCTGGCTGCTCCGTCGTTTCTCTCTGGAAAAAAGGGGAAAATGGGAATGAGAGCAGAGTGCTGGGATGCAAAAGGCACAGGGAACCCCCAGAAACCCAGCACAGAGAGGGACAGCCCCAACGCTTTCCTTCAAGCTGCTCACAGGCTTAAAAAGCAAAGCTTAATTAGTTAATTAATTAAGAAAGCAAGCAAAGTTTAATTGCCACTGAGGATGGTGGGTATTAGGCATGTAACGAGGGCCAGGGAGGCACCCAGGCACTCCAAACCTGTTCCCATCCCTATCCCCATGCTCATCCCCGAGACCCTGCCGGGGATGTCCATGTGTGCCCGCACGTGGAGCCGAGCTTGACCGGAATTTTCCTTGGATCCTGGAGCTGCCGATGCCGGCGCTCCCTGACAGCGTTATTAGGAAGGCGAGGGTGAGGAATGGCAGGGGTTTGACCTTGGAGAGAAGCTTCGCTGTCATCCCTCTCCTTGCCCCCCCGAGCCGTAACAAGGGGCTTTGCAATCTGTCAGCGCTCCCGAGGCGCAAGCAGAAAGCACTTTTTATCGAAGTAATTCATTTAAAACCTATTAAATAATATTAGAAAGATGCTTGTGGGCATCTCGAGGTGAGGAGCGTTGCAGAAGAGGCAACCTGGAGTACAAGCACCCTTGGGATGTTCAACACAACCCACCCATGAAGGCAGCAAACCCCAACGGGACAGGGCAGATCGCTTGGTCCATATAGCATCCATAGTGCCTGGGCAGGGATCAGGTACCTGAGCAGGGATCAAGTACCTGGGCAGGGATCAGGTGCCCGGGCAGGGATCAGGTGCCAGGGCAGAGATCAGGTGCCCGGGCAGGGATCAGGTGCCCGGGCAGGAATCAAGTACCCGGGCAGGGATCAGGCACCCGGGCAGGGATCAGGTGCCCAGGCAGGGATCAGGTACCCAGGCAGGGATCAGGTGCCAGGGCAGAGATCAGGTGCTCGGGCAGGGATCAGGTGCCCTGACAGGGACCAGATGCCCAGGCAAGGTTCGGGTGCCCGGGAAGGGAACAGGTACCCAGGCAGGGATCAGGTGCCCAGGCAAGGATCAGATATCTGGGCAGGGATCAGGTACCTGGGCAGGGACCAGGTGCCCGGGCAGGGATCAGGTGCCCGAGAAGCTCAGTCTTCCCATCCCAAACCCAAACCCACGCACAGGAGCTGCTTTCACCTTGTACAAACCAAACTGGGGGCATTTCACCCCACACACACCCCCCCCCAGATTCTTCCCCGAGAGGCTGGGGTTGGGTGAAGGGGACTCCCCTCTGGTCGGGGGAGAGCGCGGAGGGTCTGCATTGTTTTTTCCGCGTCCATAAATCACTGCTCTTTGTGGCCCCTTCCCCATCCATCGCCCAATTCAGGTTAGGTTATAAATAGGGTCCTGGGCTCTTTCAGGTTGATAAAGGCCAAGGGGGGTGGAGCAGCAGGGAGGCGTCACGACTACATAACACTTTCATTGCCCTGTCAAAATAAAGAATACCGGCGCTGCCGACCCCTTTTTTTGCAGCATATATCAGCCGGGCTTCTGACACCACATTTCAGGCCAAAACAGGGATTGAAAACCCTGCCCACAACACCCTCTCCCCCTGTTTCCCAACAGAGCAGGGATGCTGGTTGCCCAACCCCGTGGCTGGTAGCCCAGTGGCCGCTGGACATTGATGGGAGCTCAGTTTCGTGCTGGTTGTGCCCAGAGGGTGGTCCCCCCCCCAGGGGCCATCTATGTGCCGTGTGGCATCGGGGTGGGGATGCTGGAGATGCGGGAGCACAACCAGACCTTCACCTCCGGGCAGTGGAAGGGGCAGAAGCCCCCGGGGGAGGATGGGGTGGCAGGAGGAGGCGGAGGAGGAGGAGGAGGAGGAGGCAGCAGCTGTGGGGGCATGAGATGGAGCTGCCATCCCACCGGCAGCCACAGCACGAACCCCATCCCTGCTGGAGCATCCAAGGCTGGAAAGGTTTAAAACGGAGCCGCCTGCCCCACCGTGGTCTCCTGGAGAGGATTTTGCCCAGGGATGCGGCGTGTGGTGATGTTCACAGCCAACACACGGAGCTTTTGGGCAGACCCAGACCCCCAGTAACCCTGCCTGGACCCCCTTCTGAAATGCCGCACGCATCCGTCTCAGCTCTGTCACCCAAGCATCCTTGTTAAGGCATCAGCACACGCTCGGACCTTGTCCCCAGACATCCCAGGACATGGGGACTTCCCCCTCCTCAGACACCCCAGGCCACCTCCTCCTGCAGAGAGGAGCGGGGCTGATGCTTCAACCAAAACCCAGCTCCCCCAGGGACCCCCCGCCAGGGCTGAGCACCCCGAAGCTTTGTGTGCTGCCAGCATCACTGGCAGCAGCAGCCACCGCAGGGGCCGGGGGACCGACCTGTGAACGTGATGGAGGAGATGCCCTGAGCCAGGGGAGGTTTATGCTCCATCCTTGGGTGACAACGATAATCAGAGAGATTTATATTAGTGAAAGGACAGGGGGGAACCCCAGGGAGATGAAGAGCGTGTTTGTGAGCAGGTGAGGTGGGTCTCATCCTAACATCCCGGCAAGATGCTATCAGAAGAAGGGAGGTCCTTGCTTCTGGGCTGCTCCTCATGGAAGGACTCTGGGTTGCATTGCCTGCACAACCTTTGGCCATCACATCATTTCAGCTGCAAAATTAGGGGCTGGGAGGGAAAAAATAATTTAAAAAAAAAAAAAAAGAGAGATGCCCGATCTCACCCCCAAGGAGCCCAGGCTTCCCGCATCCCTGCGAGAGGCACTTGAACGTGGATGAGAAGCACTTCTGGAGAGGCCAGGCTGCGAGGAGGAGCCGCGGTCAGGCAGCTGGGGGTCCCCAGGGTCGTGGTGGTCCCAGCCCAGTGTTCAGCCCCACCTGATGTGGGACCAGCACACAGGCAGCATCCCATTCCCTGGGGAGCATCACCCCATTCCCTGGGGAGCATCACCCCATTCCCTGGGGAGCATCACGCCGGACCAGGGAGAGGTGCCATCGCTGTGGCAGCCGCGTCCCCTCTCACCCCCGTTCCCAGATACAATGAGCCCCTTTACAAGGACAGGGACGTTACCCCCCAGCCGAGCCCAGGGACAAATCTGACACAGATCTGCCTTTAACAGCTCCAGTGATAAAAATGCCAGTTTATTGGAAACACATGGAGTATTTATAGGGGACATCAAAGCAGGAAGGAGGTTTACATAGCAACAGGCCAGATTAAGCAGAAGGCATCTGCTTTTTCGGCAGCCATGGGGCTCTCGGGAGGCACAATAAATTGGCGGCACACTGGCCCTTTCATTCCCTCCTTTGGGAAAAGCAAAGGTTGGCAAAACAAAATATAACCACATGCCCGGCCCTGTAAAACACGACAGGAATGGGAGCGTCAGGTTACCGGCTGTGCGGCTGCACCCCGACACGCAGGGCTTGCAGGGACCCCGAGGGGTTAAATAGCCTTGGCGACGTGGTGTCCCCAGTCCGGCTTGGTTTGCCACCCCAGTTTCTCCATCCTCGCCTTGGGAATGGCACCCAGTGTCTCCCACCGGCTCCAGCGCGGTGATGCTGAAGCCCCCACCAAGCTGCCAGGCGCGGGATTTCCCTCTAAATGCAGTTTATGTGGAAGGGATAAACCATTGCCCTGCCCACAGCGCATCGTTCCGAGCTGTTTCTGGGTTTATCCGTGCCTCGGGGCTCACAGGGGATGAGAGGCAGCACCCAGGCAGGGTGATGAGGTGGCTTCTTGCTGCTGAGCTCCCCTCACAGCTCCATCCCTCAGTTTCCCCACTGATGAAGCACATCCCCTACATACCTGGTACCTATAGGGCTGGGATAACCGGGCAGCATCACACCAGGGATGCTCTGAGGATGCTCTGAGGATGTTCTAAGGATGCTCTGAGGATGTTCTGAGGATGCTCTGAGGATGCTCTGACACCTCAGTGAACCATCGAAGGACTGGACGGTGCCAGGTCTAATCCTGCACAAAGGAGGCTGTACAAAGGCACCGGGTGGTCCTGGGCGCACCGTACCGGGACAGGTTTTATTTCAGGGTGACAGCCTGAACTCGGCTGGCCGAGCGCTAACCCACCGGTGCCACCGCTTCCCATGCTGCGGTGCCTTGTGTTAATTAACCTTCCAAACAATCCCGTAATATTTTGCCAAATCTAATAAGGCGGCGCTGGCCGAGGAGCTGCAGGAGGGAGCGGCAATGCCGGGGGGCTGGGAGGGTCCCTCGGGCTCCAGCTGCCGGTCACAGTTTGCTGCCCCCACCCCCCCCACACCCCCACACCCCCCCGTTACCTCCCCTCCCCACACAGGCCATGCTGGGGCTCATCATCCTCACTCCTGTGATGAGCTGCTGATCTCAGCCTGCCCACCCTGTGCACCCCTCCCTGCTGGCTGGTGCTCCCCCCGCAGCACCCCAAGCCCCCAAAAAACCTGGAAAAAGAGAAAAACCTGTGTTTTCCATCTCGGATCCAGCCCTCCCAGCCCCTGCCTGCTTTGTCCGGAGCAGCAGCATCCCACCCATCTGTGGGTGTTTTGGGGGCAAAACCAGAGAACCAGAGCAAAACTGCATCCTCCAGGATACGCGCAACGGAGTTTTACCCCCCAGGCATCCTCAGAAAGGGTTAACCCCCCCACCGGGTGCTGGACACTGGGTGTTCACAGTCATACGGGGGCCTGGGGAAACATGATAAATAGCTGGGGATGTCCTCTCCCCTCCAGTAACACCAGCGGAGCCCAGCTGGGCAGCGGCGTTACCCACCTCCTATCCATCATTTTCAGCTGCTCTTGTCACATCTTGTAAATCACCGAACCCAGCTTCATCCCCATCCCTTCCCCAAGCTCGGGGCATCCCACCCATCCCATCCGTGCAGTGACGCTCTGGCTGGATGCGGCTCCCATCACTTCACTCTCCTGTTTCTTTTTATTGTCTGCGTGATCAGATAACTTGGGATTTTATTTACGGAGCCTGGCATGCGGCGCCTCTTTTACCTCCCCATGGCCACTCCAGGACAGTTTAGGTACCCAAAAGAGACCCTGGTGTGGCTGGATTAAGCATCCTGGAGGTGGGGGAAAAAATTGAGGTGTTTTTTTTAATTTTTTTTCAGCCCCAGGAGCTGTTTTTACCCCGGCTGCGGATCGCACGGAGCCGTTGGAAAACCCTTGGTGAGCATTTGGAGGAAGAGGATGGGTGTGGGAGCATGGCTGTGCACGCCTGCGGTCCTGGGAGATACCCAGGCAGCTGCTCCAGAAACTGTTTTATAACGATGGGGAAATACCTGCAAGTGTCACAGCCGTTTTCCCTGCCACAAGCATTAAAAAAAAAAAAAAAAAAAAATCAATTCCTTCGTTCACGGTCACCACCAGCCCATGGGAGCTCCACTGCTGTCCTTGGGCTCATTTCCAGGCTTTTCTTTGCAGCCCTGATGGCCAGGCTCTTCCTCAGCCTGCACCTAACAGCTTTTCCAAGATATTTTCCAAGAATTATCCTGAATATCAGGCAAATCCTGCACAGAGACATGTGTGACCGTGCAGCCACCACGGTGCTACATCACCCTTAGCTGGACCTGGGCTCCTGGTGAAAAGCTGGTTTTATGGAGATAGGCTGAAGGATGCGATGCCAACAGGGAAAAATGGGCTGGGGAAAAAAAAAATAAATAAAAACAGGTGGATGCAGGGCCACTGGCTGGGGCTAGTGGCCACTGGATGTGGTGGCCTTTACCTGCTGGGCAATTCCTTATTGTCCCGGCTCCCGCTGCCTTGTAAAGGGCCTGATGGATAATGCTCATCATGAAGGCGAGAGAGCGATGCCGTCACCTCGCCTCCCTCCACGCGCCGCGATCCATCTTCTTTATAGCCAGGATCCGGAGCCAGCACCATCTGCGGCACCAGAAATACAATTACTGGGGGGGGGGGTGGGGGGGTGGGGGGGGAGGAGGGGGGGGAGCAGCCCCTTTCCTTCCAAATTTCCTAGAGGCCTCACAAAATTACTCTTTGCACACCAGGGACCTCACGCAGCATCGTTTCTCTTTAGCTATAATTACAGCTGGGGAATTAGCAAGTCTGATTTTCTGCCCCCCCCCCCCGCCCCGCCTTCTGTGACGTCCCCCGGTGCATCCCCCCTCCAAAAAAAAAAAAAGGGGGGGGGGGGAGAAATTGAAATTGATCCCCAGCACTGGCCAGCTGTAATTTAATCAGAAAAGCCTCTCTCTTGGCATTTATTTATTTTTTTTAACCCCAAGGTCCTAAATTAAAATGGACGGTGGCAGGGTGGAAAGGGGAGCAGCCGGAGGGGACCCGCAGCATCTCACCAGCCCCAGCACGTGGAGACTGGTTTGGGCATTGCTGCTGGGCGTCCAGCAGTGCCGGGGCGCTGTGCCCAGCTGCTGGATAACCTGGACCCCAGGGCCCAATCCTGCACCCTACTCCGCATGGACACCCCCCACCCAGCGGCTCTGTTTTGGGCTGGGGGCCGTTAGTCGTGCTGGGCTCCAAAAACAAAAAGGCAAACGGCACGAGGGCGATGCAAAAACCTCGGAAAAACCCTCTGACCTGCTGCTGGTTTTATGGGAGCAGAAATGAGAAAGAAATTACTTCTAAGGAAGGCGCCCAAGTCCTTAATTGCATTTTCAGGCAACGAAGCTGGGCTGTGCCAGGGCTGCATACCCCTCTGCCTGCACTGGGGTTGGGAAACTGTAAAATAAAATGTAAAAAAAAAAAAAAAAAACCAAAAAAAAAACCCAACAGATTTCCCTTGGATTTTCTATTTTATCGCTGCCAATGACAACTTTTGCTCGCAGACGCCCGAGCGCTGCCGGGTGGCTTTGGACCAGGAGGCAGGAGAAAACATCCCTGCCCAGCGCACCTGCCTGGATAAGGCGCTTTATGGTCTTAACCTGCCTTTAAGGTAAATCCCGGTGCAATCCCTGGGGCTGGAGCACGTGCCGGAGCGGGCAGGTGGGCTGCTGCTTCCCCGCTCGACGTGGGGCACCGGCGGGGGGGTCCTGGCACAGCCCCCAGCAGGGAAAAGACAAGGGGGTTCTCGTCCCAGCACCCCGAACCCGGCGGGCAGCAGGTCCCCAAGGTGGGCAGCAGAGTGTGAGGGATGCAGGGCTGGCTTTGTCCTCGCTGGTGGCAGGGGGGGACATTTCTCAGCACGGCCGGACCCCCCCGGGTGGGGGGCAGTCCCCCCCCTCCTCTGTGTTTTAGGTAAGGAAAGGGGATGCAGGCAGCGGGGAAGGGGTGGTTTGGTGTCTGGCCACGCGGTGGATGGGAAAGGTGGAGAGGATTTTACACCAGGGTGTAGGCGGAGAGGATTTTGCACCAAGGTGTAGGAACCTCTGCACACACGTCGTGCACAAATCCCGCTGCTGCCCCCAGCAACCTCCTGGATGGGAAAGCTGCGAGGATTTTGCACCAGGGTGTAGGAACCTCCGCTCACAGGTTATGCACAAATCCTGCTGCTGCCCCCAGCAAATTCCTGGATGGGAAAGCAGCAAGGATTTTGCACCAGGGTGTAGGAACCTCCACTCACACGTCATCATGCACAAATCCTGCTGCTGCCCACCCTGTGTTCTCCATGGTTTGGCTGCCCGTGCAGGAGCAGCCACCCGCTGGCACAACCGCCCTGGCACCACCGCGGCGATGTAAATCCCGGCTTGACCCCCGGGTTGCACCAGCTGCCGGCCTCTGCCAAGGGTTGGCTTTGTCACCTTGGCCGGTGACACCCGCTGCTGATTTACCACCCGGTTGGGAGCAGGGCTGTGACACTCCAGCCCCCTCCTCACCCCTCGGGCAGCATCCAGCCCTTGGGCTGTCGCTCAGCTCCTCCATCGGGCATCACCCCAGCGCGGAGGCAGCGGGGCTGGATGCGGCCACGCAGCGAAGCGTGTCCCCGTGTCCCCACGGCCCTCGGGAGCTGCACTCGGCCGTGACCCAGCCCTGACCGCGGTGGGGAGGGCCAGGGTTAGGAGACCCCGTCCCCAGGTTTAAATCAACGCCCTCCACTTCCCTTCCACGCTGAGTTATTGCGCGCCGGTTTTGTGATGGAGATGACCAGGCAGTGAGGGAGGAGTGACCTGGGCCAGACCACCGGGCTCGGCGTTCCCAGCCGGACCCTGGGCGAGGGGTGAAAGATCAGGGCTGGCCTCCAGCCCCTTCCCAGCCCCTTCCCACCCCCCACCCCCCACCTGTGCAGATGCTCCTGAGTGTCGGCTGTGATTTAGTGCGTGTGGGTTCACCCAGAGATGCTCCTCTGCTGGAGGAGCCGCTCTTCAGCAGCATCCCACAGCAAAAGAGCCAGTACTGGTGCTCTGGCCAGGGCTGTCCTCCCCATCACCGCTTCCACCTGTCACCTGGGTTGTTCATCCCCCAGCTGCGCTTCCCTCCCTCCCTCTCTCCGGGATATCCTTAAGGAAGAGGTTCCCAAGCTGTGAGGCTCAGGTATGTGCAATGGAGCCTGAGAGGATGCCGTCACATCTGGGAAGATGCTATGATGTCTCAGAGGGTGGCATCACATCTGGGAAGACACTATGAGATCTGGAAGGATGCTATGATGTCTGGGAGGATGCCAGCACATCTGGAAGGATGCTATGATGCCTGGGAGAGTGACATCACATCTGGAAGGATGCTACGATGGCTGGGAGGATGCTATGACATCTGGAAGGATGCTATGATGTCTGGAAGGATGCTATGATGTCTCAGAGGATGCCATCACATCTGGGAAGATGCCATGAGATCTGGAAGGATGCTATGACATCTGGGAGGTTGCCATCACATCTCGGAAGATACTATGATGTCTGGGAAGATACCACCACATCTGGAAGGATGCTACGATGTTTGGGAGGATGCCATCACATCTGGAAGGATGCTACGATGGCTGGGAAGATGCTATGATGTCTCGAAGGATGGTACAATGGCTGGGAGGGTGCCATCACATCTGGAAGGATGCTATGACATCTGGAAGGACGCTATGATGCCTGAGAGGATGACATCACATCTGGGAAGATGCTACAATAGCTGGGAGGATGCTCTGACTTCTGGAAAGATACCATCACATCTAGGAAGGTACTATGAGATCTGGAAGGATGCTATGACATCTGGGAGGTTGCCATCACATCTAAGAAGATACTATGACCTCTGGAAAGATGCCACCACATCTGGAAGGTTGTTACAACACCTGGGAGGGTGCCATCACATCTGGAAGGATGCTACGAAGGCGGGGAGGATTCGTCCAACGTCTACAAACTTCTTATAAAAAAAAAAAAAAAGTCAATAATAAAAAGAGATCAGATTTAACCCCAAGATGGGGGGGGGGGGGGACACACGACCGGGGCGCAGGCTCCTCCCGCGGCCTCCGGCATCCCCTTGTGGCAGCCGGAGGCTTTGCAAAGCCCCACCGGTGCCAAAAGGCTTTGCCAGAAAGATCTGTCCCCTGCTGCCACCCCTCCTTGTCCCCTCCTTGGCCTGGCTGCCCCCATAGGACTGCACCGTGCTGGGGAAAACCCCCTCCCCACCGCAGGGTACCAGCAAAAGGAGGGGGGGGGTGTGTGTGCTGCACCCATGGCACCCCAGACCTCATCCTTATGCAACCGGCTCACCACCTCACGCTCACGGCAGATTACGGTGCTCCCCAGATAACTCCCTAAGCCCTAAATCTGCTCCCGGTCCTCTCCCGAGCTAAAGCAGCATGGGAGGGGGGCTGTGGGGCAGGGGGTGTCACAGCGGGGTGACACCCAGCCGGCCACACGGTGACACAGGGCTGGGGGGGGACACACTGAGTGCAGAGCCCAGCTCCAGCTCCGCAGCGTTCTGCATCGGGATCCCGATGTTCTGCATTGGGATCCCAACATCCAGCATTAGAATCCTAACATTCTGCATCGGGATCCTGATGTTCTGTATCAGGACCCCAACATTCAGCATCAGAATCCTAATGTTCTGCACTGGGATCCTGACATTCAGCATCAGAATCCTAATGTTTGTTCTGCATCAGGATCCTGATGTTCTGCATTGGGATCCCAACATCCAGCATCAGAATCCTAACATTCTGTGTCAGGATCCTGATGTTCTGCATCAGGATCCTGATGTTTTGAATTGGATCCCAACATTCAGCATTAGAATCCTAACATTCTGCATCGGGATCCTGATGTTCTGGATTGGGATCCCAACATGCAGCATCAGAACCCTAACGTTCTGCATTCAGAATCCTAACATTCTGCATCGGGATCCTGATGTTCTGCATTGGGATCCTGATGTTCTGCATCGGGATCCTGATATTCTGGATTAGGATCCCAACATTCTGCATCAGAATCTTAACATTCTGCATCAGGATCCTGATGTTCCACATTGGGATCTTAACATTCTGCATTGGGATCCTCATGTTCTGCATCGAGATCCTGAAGTTCAGCATTAGGATCCTGATGTTCTGCATTGGGATTCCAACGTTCTGCATCAGAATCCCAACACAGAGCATCAGCAGCCCCGTCAGGATGCGCCCAGCACAGAGGAAACAGCTGGGATCCTTCATCTGCTCCGTATTTTCATCCTCACGGATGCGAACACAGTGACCTTTGGGATCCTGCCTTAACGGCTCCTTTCCATGGAGAACGTGACTTCCCACAATCTACTCCGGGATCACGCTCCAGCCTTTTTGCTGTGAAAACAGCTGATCCAGGGACTCAAAGCACCTTTTCCCAGATCCCACAGGCCAGCTGGCCACCGTACCTCAGAAAACACGTTAAAAAAACCCAAAACCAAACAAAGGAAAAAAAAACTTTATAAAAAATGAAAGATGAAGATGAGACAGTGGTCAGGTTTCACCTGGAATTCAGGAAACCAGTTTTTGCAGCTCCTTGGCTGAGGTTGCTCTGAGGGGTTTGGTATGGTGATGCCTGGAGGAGGAGGAGGAGGGTGAGGATGAGGGTGAGGATGAGGATGAGAATGAGGATGAGGATGATAAGGAGGATGAGGATGAGGAGGAGGATGAGGATGAAGAGGAGGAGGAGGAGGGAGAGGAGGAGGAGGAGGTGATGGTGGGCTGGATGCTGCCCAGCACCTCCTGAGGGGGGGTTGCAGAGTTTATTTAGTCCCACTGCACGGTCACAGGTATCAGTGCCCTTGGCTGAAGCAGCAGTTCCCAGTTTTCCCTGCTCAGCAGACTCACCTGCTTGTAAGGAGTTGGAAGGGGGGTGTTTATTTGGGGGGGGGGGGGGGGGGGCGCGTTTAGCAGAGCTCTGGGAGCTGCTCAGGCAGCAGCATCTTCTCGAGGTGAGCTGGGTATAAAAAGCCCAGGACTGCCAACAGCTCCTCAGCTAAAGATGCCTAAATCCTGCCGGAGCAGCCCTGATCCTGCTCAGGATGGATGGAGCCATTTTAAGCAACGGTTTAAATTAGATACCTTGGCCAGCTGAGCCCGCGGCAACGTGCCACTCGTCACAGCTTTGGTGCCTAAAGGCCACCTCGGAGCCGGAGCAGCCACCTCTTTCTCACTGCCAGGGGTAGGGGTGATTTTTTTTTTTCCCTGCTCTTTCTCGTCAAGTTTTCCTCCCCGGTTGGAGCTGGGATGGTCTCCGGCTGAGGAGGGACCCGTGGGGGAAGGTCTGAGCAGCCCCCAGGTAAGATCAGGGTATGGCGAGAGGAGCATCCTTCATCCCCAAAGCCTGCTCTGGGATGCCTGAGAGGGGTGGGAGAGTGAAATTTGGTGGAATTGTGAAGGTTTTCCTCCTTTCACAGCACCAATCAATTCATAGTTAGGGCCTAATTAGAAGCAAAAATGGTTTAATTTCTGCTGCTGGGCTGTAGCCGGTGGGTTCCGGCCCCCAGGGCTGTGGGTTGCCCTGTGCAGTGCTGTTCAAGAGGCTCCTCAGGAGCTGCTCCAGCCCCTGCTCCTTGGTCCTAAGGAGCAGGATTTAACCCTTCTCTCTAGTTCTGCAGCTAGGAAAGGTCTGCAGCTGCTTTGGTGTGCACCGGATTAAGTGGGGGAGGGGCTCAGACCCCCACCGTGTGGCATGGGGAGGGATGGAGATGTCCCCATCCTGATAGCACTGGGCATGACAGCCCGGATGCCCCCATCAGCATCCCTACCGCCCTGTAGCCATTCCCAGTGTCCCCATCCTGATGGCACTGGGCATGACAGCCCCAATACCCCCATCAGCATCCCGGAGCCATTCCCAGTGTCCCCATCCTGCGGTGCTGGGCACAACAGCCCCAGTGCCCCCATCAGCATCCCAGAGCCATTCCCAGTGTCCCCATCCTGATGGCACTGGGCACGACAGCCCCGATACCCCCATCAGCATCCCGGAGCCATTCCCAGTGTCCCCATCCTGATGGCACTGGGCATGACAGCCCCGAGGCCCCCACCAGCATCCCTGGAGCCATTCCCAGTGTCCCCATCCTGATGGCACTGGGCACGACAGCCCCAATGCCCCCACCAGCATCCCAGAGCCATTCCCAGTGTCCCCATCCTGATGGCACTGGGCATGACAGCCCCGAGGCCCCCACCAGCATCCCTGGAGCCATTCCCAGTGTCCCCATCCTGATGGTGCTGGGCACGACAGCCCTGATGCCCCAATCAGCACCCCTGTAGCCATTCCCAGTGTCCCCATCCTGATGGCACCTGGGCATGACAGCCCCAGTGCCCCCAGCAGCATCCCTGGAGCCATTCCCAGTGTCCCCATCCTGATGGCACTGGGCATGACAGCCCCGATGCCCTCATCAGCATCCCTGTAGCCATTCCCAGTGTCCCCATCCTGCTGGTGCTGGGCATGACAGCCCCAGTGCCCCCACCAGCATCCCTGGAGCCATTCCCAGTGTCCCCATCCTGCTGGTGCTGGGCACGACAGCCCCAATGCCCCCACCAGCATCCCTGGAGCCATTCCCAGTGTGCCCACTCCTGTGGTTCAACGCCTAGATCGTGGGACATCTGTCCCCCTTTTGGACCCCCAAGTTGTCCCCTCATTTTCCCCACTCGGTGCCGTGGGGAGCTGCTCTCCCCGCCAGGCTTTCGCAGCATCCAAACCCCCAGTACAAACGTTTACATGGAACAGAGGATGGAAACTGGACCCACTGGTTGTGCCGCCGGCGGCTGGGAACCAACTGACGCTTCCCAGTGGGATGAGGGATGCCGGAGCCCCACACTATTCCCACGCCCCCCTCTGTGTCTGCGCAGGGGGGTGATCGGCGCGGAGTGTCCCCTCGTCCCCCGCAGAGGGGCTCCTGGCCCCAGACAGGGCTCGGGGCCAAGCCGGGCGCACTCCCCCCGGCTGGGCCGGATGACAGATGCCTGCGGTGGAGGAGAAGATGCTGCAGCCCCCGCTTCCAGCCTGGATGCCTCCGACCCAGAGCTGCACTACGAGGAGGAAGAGGAGGAGGAGAATGAGTCAGAGCCCTCGGACAGCAGCAGCATCTTCTCCGATGACTCCGTTTACCCTTGCTACGAGCTCTCCCCGGGGGCTGGTGGTGCCGGGGGTCTCAGCCTCTACCAGTGCTGTGCCAGGAATGATGCCAAGCTGGTGCAGGAGAGGCTGGAGCACGGGGTGACCCGGAGTGAGGCCACGGAGCTGGACATCAATGGGAGGGTGAGTGGTACCCTACAGAGGTGGTGTGGGTACCCTACGGAGTAGAAAGAGGATTCCCTGGGAATAGACAATCCTGAAGGATGGTGGTTGCAAAAGCAGGTGGGGAAGCCCTGGGTGGGATGGTTTGGGAAGCCCTGGGTGGGATGGTTATGGAAGCCCTGGGTGGGATGTTATAGAAGCCCTGGGTGGGATGGTTATGGAAGCCCTGGGTGGGATGGGTTCGGAAGCCCTGGGTGGGATGGGTTTGGAAGCCCTGGGTGGGATGGTTATGGAAGCCCTGGGTGGGATGGTTATGGAAGCCCTGGGGTGGGATGGTTATGGAAGCCCTGGGTGGGATGGGTTCGGAAGCCCTGGGTGGGATGGGTTTGGAAGCCCTGGGTGGGATGGTTATGGAAGCCCTGGGTGGGGATGGGTTTGGAAGCCTGGGTGGGATGGTTATGGAAGCCCTGGGTGGGATGGGTTTGGAAGCCCTGGGGTGGGACGGATTTGACGATGGATGAGTCCCCTGGGATTGATCCACTCCTTGCGGCAGACCCTCATCTATCTTCCTATCCTGAGCCTGTCTGCTTTGGGGTGGGGGGACCACGGGGAGCACCGTGGTGGGGAGGATGATGCTGTGCCAACCCCGGTGCTGAGTGCTGCTCCCTCTCCAGAACGGGCTGATGGTCGCCTGCTGCAAGGGCTTTGTGGACATCGTGCCGCTGCTGCAGAAGTGCCCCTACCTAAATGTCAACCAGCAGGACAAGGACGGCAACACGGCCCTCATGATGGCAGCCCAGGCAGGTAGGCACGGCGCTCAGCCTGGGCACGGGGCAGCCCCCTGAGACCCCTCCAGTGATGTGACCCTGCGTGCCCCCTTCAAAACCCGAAAATCAGGAAAGCTGAGTATCCCAAGGGATGTGACCCTCTCTGGCTAAAGCCTACAGTTGGTCTTAGCACCATTATAAAACCAGGCAGATGAGGGAAAAATGGGAATTCCTACAGGAATATTGTCTGGCTTGATGTGTCACATCCAGCAGCAGTGCTGAGCCCAAGCTGCCCTGTGTGTTCTGGAAAAGCCCCACGAACCACAGGGATTTATTTCCCTGCGCCAGGGCTCCGAGCTGGCAAACATCACGTGCAGGGACCAAATCTCCCATCTCAATGGTTTTCCTCATGGCAGGAGAAGAGTCCAGCTCCCTCCATCCCGACTAACGGTGGGGAAAAGGAGGATCTCAAAGTCAGGATCACGCTTTATTCCCACTTTATCCTTGATGCTGATTTTATTTATTTTTTTTCCCTGCTTTTTTGGACTCTTTCCTGCCTTCTCTGCTGAAGCAGCTGGTGCGCCAGCACTGCTCCCTGCACGGCCAAAGCCCTCAAAAAAATAACCCCAAACCCTTTCAGTCCTGATCCCTCCGAGTTTCTGCATCTTCGTCCTCATGGGATGCGGTTGCTAAATATTTTCTCCTGCAGGCATCAGTGGTTATCACTCGTTAACTGTCGAAACTCTAACGCAGCTTCTCTCTGGCTGTTAAGGACACATCACCATCGTCAACTACCTCCTCAACTACTACCCCGCACTTGAGGTGGACAAGCGAGACCCCAGGGGCCTGACGGCGCTGATGAAGGCTGCGGTGCAGGGGCGGCAGGACTGCGTGGCCACCCTGCTCCTGGCCGGTGAGCATCCCCCCAAGGACATCCCGGGATTTTGGGGGGAAGGGGTGGCATGGCTGCTCACTCTGCGCTTGGACCCAGCGCTCCGGGGTGGGACAGGGTGGGATGCTGCGGTGATGCTGTCTGCATCCCGGTGTCTCCAGGGGCAGACTTGGAAGCGGTGGATCCCATCAAGGGGAAGACTGCCAGGGAGTGGGCCAGCTTCACCGGCCGCTTCGAGACAACCGTGAGGATCAGAACCCTCCTGCGGCGCCCGCGGGCAGAGCAGTTTGGCACCCAGTACCGGCCCGAGTGGCCAGCCCTGGCCGAACTGGTAGCCAAAGCCCTGAGCCCCAAATCCAGGACCAAGAGGCTGTCAGAGAAGATCCGATCCATATTCACCTTCAACTTCCCCCGCAACCCTGAGGAGGACGGCGTGATGGACCACATGGTGAGGATGACCACCTCCCTCGCCAGCCCCTTCGTGGCCACCGCTTGCCAAACCATCTGCCCCAACAGCCCCCCCGAGGTGGGCAAGCGCAGGCTGTCCGTGCCGGAGATCCTCGGGCAACACGTGCCGGATCCAGATGTTGAGCCAGAATCGTGCCCCAGCACCGGGGCATCCTCTTGCAATGGCCAAGCCGTGTCGGAGATCCGGCTCCTGCAGCCGCGCCAGCCGGCTGGTGGCCTCCTGCGCTTCCTGCCCCCGCGGCTGCGGCGCATCAACAGCATCTTCCCTGGGGAGCCCATCCCCAAAATCAAAGTGAGCAAAGCCTCCTGCCCTCCTGCCGGCTCGAGGGAGCGCAGGCAGCGCGGGAAGGACAAGCACCTGCTGCAGCCACCCAAGTGGAGGTACAAGGAGCTGAAGGAGGAGAAGAAGAAGGCGGAGGAGGAGAAGAACGAGGGGAAAAAGAAGAAAGGGGAGAAGAAACGCTAAGGTGGGAGGTGGCAGGGTGGGGGCAAGGTCCCCACTGGCCCCTTGGACCTGCTTAAGTTCTTGGCACGGGGTGGTTTCCTTGCACAGCAGGATGGCGATGCTCAAGGGAGAAGGATGCTGTGGACATACCCGGCTACGATGCCACAGCCCCTGTGGTCCCAGGTCCCCGGCCCCTCGTCCTCTCCCACCTCAAGGGCAGCCACCCTGGCCTGGCACTGGTCATACTGGGCTCTGCCGTGCTGAGACCCTGCCCTAAGCCAGGTTCTGGGTCTGCCGGGGAGCAGATCTGTGGCAGAAGTGGCTCTTTTCTCCTCTCTTTTTTCCTCTTTTTTTTTTTTTCCCCCCCTCTGCTCTTCCTGAGATCTTGATATCGCAGCGTGTGGTGGAATGTGGCTGTGCGAATTAAAATGGAAGCGGTTGCCATGTTAACAGCATTGATTTCATGAATAAAGCTCAGGGTTGCTTGTCAGGCTGGCAGGAACACTTCCCCCTCGCTGCCAGCATCCCCTGGCCCCCCTGTCACCCCCTCGGTGACATTCGCTCCCACGTATTCCTGGGTTGCAGAAGGACAAACCAAGGCTCGGCACGGGGAAGCATCTCTGCTGGAGGAAGGTTGACCTGAGCTCCGGGTGCCAGGCGAGGGCTGGAAACCAAACCTGGGGGGGGGGGGGGGTCCCAGGCTCCCTCCCCCGCTGCCCTCCAGGGCAGGGGTGATAGGAGGGGAGGCAGCTCTTGTGTTCCAACATTACCCGGGATGGGACCTAGTGCTCCCTCTTCCCAAGCAAACCACCCTCCAGGAGCTCCAGCCTGTGCCCACACGGAGCCCTGGGACCCCTCACCTGCACCCACGAAGCCCTCGGGACCCCCTCCCACGGGGAGCCGTGCAGATGCTTTTTTTGGTAGGTGCTGGCATCCCCTGGATGTGCTGCAGTGGCGGGGAGCTTGTGCTCCCTGGATTCCAACCCCTTAAATCAGGCTTTTTATAGGAATAAATCGATCCAAAAAAAAAAAAAAATAGGAAGGTGAAAGTGGGGTGCTGGCTCCTGGAGCACCCAGGGTTTGATCCCCAGGGAGAGTGACCAGCAGCGAGAGCGGCTTGATTATACTAAATAAGTAATATAAAAGAATATAAAATACAGCAAATAACCCTCGGCCAGGCACGCAGCCCAGGACGGAGCCCCTTCCCCTCGCTGCCCCCTTCTTTAGGGGGACAGAAGCCCCCCTCCCTGCTTTTGGAGGGCGGGGGGAGGTTTGGGGTGCGTTGTGGGCAGGCAGGGAAGGATGAGCGTCAGGAAGGAGCCGTAACCTCCCCGTCTGTTCCCCTCCAGCCCTTGGCTCACGTTGGGCTCCCCCGGCACGTGGCTGCCCTCCTTCGCCAGCTCCCGGCGGCTGGCAGATGAGCCGGGGGCGGACGGCACATGGAGAAGCCGCGGCACGCACGGTGCCAGCCGGGCTCCTGCCACGTAGGGGGAAGGGAGAGCCGGGTCCCACCGGCCCCTCAACCCCCTCTGCCACAGCGGTGGAACCATGGTAGGGGTCCGACCACGCTCCGGGGATGCCGGAGCCCCGTTGTGGGGTGAAGTCGTGGCGCTGAGAACCCAAACGACAGCAGAAAAGTCTTGTCTTTGACGTCGAGGGGGTGGGGGAAGGTTGCGCCACGGCCGCCGCGGGACGGTGAGGTGCGGTGCTGCCGACGTGCCGGCGCTCAGCCCAGTGCCGAGGCGGGGGCCCAGCCCCGCTGATTCACCCTGTCTGCCCCAGCCGGGGGCTGGCACCGGCACCGGTGCAACCGGGAGCATGGGGTGCGTTGGGTATCTTCGTTAATGCACCTTTAGTCCTGGATTAATTTGCTTTCCCACCGCGGCAGTGCCAGAGCTGCAGCCTGGCTTGGGGCTCCCACCCCTCCCTGCCCTTCAGGTCACCCAGGATTAAGACTTAGTAACTTCTAGATTGTTTTAAGCAATTATTTCTCCCCGCAGTGATGATTATGGTTTAAAAAAAAGCGCTGCCGCCCCATTTGGAAGATGAAAGCTCAGGGACCGAAGCAGCCAGCACCAGCCGTCACCAGAGAGCTGGGCTGCGAAGGGAAAATCCTGCCCAACGTGTGCCTGCACCCATGGGAGGCAGCTGGGACACAGGAGCCACCCAGGAATAACCCCGGGAGGGGCTGATCACCAGTCAGCTCCCCAAGACCCGCTCACCGGAGCAAAGATGGTCACGGCGATACAGTGTCTGCAGGCACCGGCTCCCTCCCGGGTGGATTCTATCTGATGGAAACTGCCCGTTTCCCCTGCGCCGGTCCTGCAAAGCTCCCGGCCCCCGCGCGGGCAAGGTCACCCATGAAGGTCCCTCCTGTTTTATCCTGGTTTTGTGCTTTTGTTTGTTTGAACTTCCTAGATCATGGGCGATAAGCTGGGAAGAGGCGGCTGGCAAGACTCGAAGCTTCTCGGCTGCCCTCCCCCCCTCCGGCGCCGGGAGGCTCCGGGTGCCAGTTGGGTTCATGGTGCAACTGGGGTTGGTGGTGCAACGGGGAACAGGGAGGGAAATCAGGCCCTGTAAGTTCGTTAGGGAAGAGGTTGCGATGCCAGCCCATGCGTTGCTGCCTGCCCGTGGGAGTGGGTCACTGTGCTGGGGGAATGGCTGGGACCAAGGCAGGGATGGGGCTCGGGAAGGCGCTGGAAGGAGAGGAGGGGGCCGGGAGGAGCGTGAAGCTGCTGAAAGTGGGGTGGCCCAAAGACCAACCCCGAAATGACAAAAGGGGAAGCGATGCTTCTGCTGCCCGCAGCCCCACGTGTCCTGGGGGAGCGGGAAGTGCCCAGCCTCCCCCCGTGGGAACAGCCCCGCTGCCGGCATCCCAGCCCCCATCGCTACAGCATCTCAAGGACCACGGCGGGGAACGTGTCGGCAGGAGGCACTGAGCAAACCCTCTGGGCCCACCCCAGCCCTGCTCCGTGCCCACAGACAGGGCAGAGCATCCCTATGGGGAGTGGGGGGGTTCCCCCCCCCCTCCAGCACAGCACCCTAAAAGCGTTGTGGCCAGCATCGAATAACTGGGGAGCCCCTTGGCTCCATCGTGATGCTCCCATCCCCAGGAGGGATGGATGCTGCGGCAGGAGGGATGGCCAAGCACATCAAGGTCATTCCCACAGCATCTCTCCAGACCATTCCCACCCCCGGCACCATCAAAGCAACTGGCAGCGTTTCTGCCCAAGGTTTTATGATGCTCGGGGTGGGAGACGTGGTGGACATCCCCCCACCAAGGCTTTGGGGTTGCCTTGCCAGCTGGAAAATGGGGTTGGAAAGCAGCCGGTGAAGGGCAGGAGCAGGAGGAACGGGTTGAGGGAGAGCAACCAGGATGGAGCTGGGGCCCGGGGTGCGGGAGGAAGGGAGGCTGGCCCTGGATGTGTGCTCAGCAATAGGAAATGCTTTATTAGCTGGGAGTGGTGGAGAGAAGCCAGGCAGGAAGAGGCAGTAATAAGAAACATTTTTTTGACTTCTCCCACATCCAGACCACAGAGCACTTGCCAAGCAGCTGCGTTCGGACAACGGGGGCCACTGAGCCAAGCCCCCGGGGCTGGGACAACATCGGAGACCTTCCGCCACCGGGACAGGCAACGCGGCGGCCACGGGAGCCCCCACCGGGACGGGACGGGTGGCGGGAGGGGAGCAGATCCATGAAGCTCCTCCAAACCGGGGCGCACGGCACGGAGCAGAGCTGCCCTGGCTGAGCTGCGCACGCCGCTGCCGAGCTCAGGACCGCAGCCGGGAGAGCCTTGCCGGGGCCCGGCGGTGCCGTGAGCGCCTGCAGGACGCGGATGCTGTAGGTGAGTGGGGAAGCACCGCGTGTCCGTGGGGTCCAGGGCTGCACCGAGCTCAGCACCTCCCTCCTGATTTACCCCTGGGCAGCTGAAGTCAGGATTTGAGCCCATTTCCTTCATGTTCGGTGCAACACCGGGGTTGACGTCAGGATTAGCAATGGCTGGAACTGGGGCACTGGTGGAGTCGGGCACATAAATCTGGGTTTACACCGGTGCAGTGGTAGCAGGATGCACCCCCAGGTCCTTGCTAAAGAGCTGCAATAATACACGGCTGCTGCTGAAAGCCTGGCGCTGACACGGGAAACGGGGAGTTTGGGTGTATTTGGAAAAGCCATGGGGAAAAATTGAGGAAAAGTTGACAATTCCGCTAGCCGGGGGTTGGAGCAAGGGCAATGGGGCACCGAGGGCAGCGCCGCTGCAGAACACAACGCCTCCACACACCCCTTTTACAAAGCCAACCCCCGGGTCCCTGGAAGGAGGGGTGGGCGAGGAAGAGCCAAACAGCCCCTCAAGAGGCTCCGTTCGCGGAACAAAGCCCCTAAAGCGAAGCTGGTGCCGGCCACACTGTGGGAGCTGTGCCCCGTCGCCGGCATCCAAACTCCACCACAGGGGCAGGAGAGCACCCCCCTCATCCCCACGCTGCACGAGGAGCCACGCGTGATGCCAGCCCCGCGGAGAGATGAACACCAGCCGCTTTGCCACGCTCCGTGCGTGGCTCTGGTTTACGGTGCAGCGATGCCCAGCGGTGTAGGAGGCACCGGGGCGGCGCAGCCCACCCCGTGGGGGTCCCCGAGTCGAACCGGAGGATGCCAGCGGGTGTGTGTGACCAAGCCGCATCTATGGGGAGCGGGGAGAAAAACCTCTCCTTGTTGCCTGAAACCAGGAGAATCCGTGGCAAAGCTCTTGTTGACTCCAACGTGGTGTCCAACCTGCCCTTCAGACCTGCAGCCGGCCGGCGCCCGCCTGGCTCATCCTGCTTCCCACCGGCTCTCCGGCACAAGGGTCTCTGCGGTGCCTGGCTCCCTGCGAAAAGGCAACAGGGGGGAACTGAGTCACGAGCCGCATCCTGCAGCAAAACCCCCCCTGGGAGCAGCAGAAACTGCAGGGCAGAGCAGAAGCAGGGGACTGCAGAGCTCCGCCGAGCCGCCCTGGTAAAAAGCCAGGGCTCCTTTAGAACCATCCTGCATGTCCCCAGGGACACCTCCTGCTCCATCTCCCCACCACCACCACCAGCCCCTTCACTTTTCTCTCCGCAGGGTTTCCCCATCCCTGAAAATTTCCCATCCCTGGGTTTGGGTCTTGCTCCAGACCCCCCACGGCTGCCTATGGTTCCCAGCCACCTCTGCCAGCGCCCGCGCCCCATCCAAGAGGTTCCAGTTGGGTTTTTTTTCCTTCTCCTCCTGCTGCTGCAAATCCCAAAGGATGGAAGGATGTAACATGGCACCATGACTTGCCATCGCCCCCCAGCCAGGCTGGGAAAGATGCTCTGGACACCAGGAGGGTGCGTGAGCTGCAGCTCCAGCATGGAAAAGGAGGGAGAAAGGCTGGGATGGGGATGCGCAGGCTGGTTTGACCTGTTACAGAAGCACCAGGGATGCTTTTCCCATGGGATGCCAGGGATGGCTCTGGGTTGTTTGCTCAGTTCTGGGTGAGGTTTCAGGGCAAATATCCCGCAGCCGTCTAATGGCTCCGGATTTTATGGAAGTGGCCCCGAGGAGGGAAAGCATCACCTGGGAGTCTCAGCTTCCCTTTAAAAAGGTGCGTTTTGCAGCTCTCGGGATTGCAAGGAGAAGCGCTGTGCCTGGGAGCATCCTGGAGGCTGGGAGAGCAGCAGCCCCCCTCCAAGGGGAATTAATTTTATAAAATCAAGCTGATCCCAAGCCAGCCGAGGGAGAAGTGCTGCTTCAGCTGGTCATTGCTCCTGGTGCATGGGACCAGATCCTGCTCCTGCCCTCCAGCCCCAGGACCCAGTTGCCGTTTCCTCCCCACCAAGCGAGCTATTTTGGGGAGGAAAAGCCCGTTTTATGCACAGCCGGAGCCTGCCTGGGTCAGCCGCAGACATGCGTGCTCCTGAGGGCTGGGCTTGCGTGACTTCGCTTCCCCATCAAGGCCAAAATCTAAACAATCTTGATTCCTGTCCCGGCAGCCCTGGGCAGGGCTCCTTCAATTGCAGGAAACGGCGACTTTGGCGTGTTTATGTCGGGAATCACGAAGAATGAACCGAGGAGGGGCTGGGGAGCCCCGGTCGCCGCCAGCCAAGCTCTCAGCCATGTGAAAGGGGCAGCGATGCCGTGGGGTGGAGGGCAACGCCGGTTCCGCCGTGTTTGGCTTGGCAGAAATGTCTCTTTCACTCGGAAAAAAATAGAAGAGAGAGAGAGAGAAAAAATAGCCAAACTTCCCCCAAAGGCACAGCGGAGGAATTTTTGGCTTCCCGCAGCACCTCTGCTTGTGTCATGGATAAACTCCGTACAAAAGCCCCCCTGGGAGCCAGCGCCGCTTTTACCCGTCGGCTGCGGTGCTGGTGGGGGGGTGCAGAGCAGCGTGGGGGCTCTGAGCTCCATCTTCTGCCTGGAGTCTTGCCAAACCTGGGAACGTGGCATCACCGCACTCGCCGTGGCGGCCGAGCCCATGGGGTCTGCCAGCGGCTGCGTGATGGGAATGGTGGGAAGCACCGGAATAGGGACTGCTGGGATAAAGGCTGTTGGGGCAGCACGGACATGGCGAGGTCCCCATCCTGGAGGGCTCCTGAGCACCGAGGGGCCGGGTGCGGTGTCCCACACCACCGTGGGGAGATCCCCCAAGCTCGGGAGGTGCTAGGGATCTGCTCTCAGGAAGGGCTGTACCCAGGACGTCCGGAGCCAAACTCCACGTGCAAGCAGCACATCCCACCTCCCACCACCCTGCCTGTCCTCCATCGCTCACCGGTCCCCCCCATTTCCTTCCCAAAGCCCCCATGGCCACCCCCAGCCTGGTGATGGGGGGTGCGGGGGGCTGTCTCTCACCCCCTCTTGCTCTCCGCAGGAAGATGCTGTGCGGAGCCTGCGGCCGGGTGGTGCTGGTGCTGATGACCCTCTCCCTTGGCTTCGCCGCCGGTGAGTACCAAAGCGATGTGGTGAAGGCAGCCAGTACTCTGTCACCCACCCGGGGTGGTTAAAATAAACCCTGGGCTCTTTGGGAACGTCATGGCTTTGCTCAAAATAAACCACAGTGGAGGGCGGCTCGTTCAAGCTCGCCCGGAGCGAGCGCCGAGGGATGCGGGCCTCCTCGGGGACCCGCGTTGTCCCCAGCAAGGGGCTTCTCCCCCTTGGGATGGTGACGTGCCTCCCAGAGAGGATCTGGGCTTAATTAATTACGGTTCATCAAGTGCTTTGACATCACCAGAGGGGAGATGAGGGAAAGGCTCGCACGCACGTGCTTTAAAACGTGGGTTTTCCCAGGGGTGATGGTGGGGAGCAGGGACGAGCTCCTCGTCACCCCTGGGGTGACATGTGGACAGAGCCTGGCTGGGTGCTTGTGCCGGGAGGACCGAAGCAGCGTGGCTGTGCTGGGGGTGGGGGGCAGCACAGCTTGTCAGGGGGACAAGTCCCCACTGGGTCTCCATCCTGCCCATGGGGCCACCAACCACTGGGGGGGTCACTGACCCAGCCCCATCACCCCGTCACCACCCCACGGCCCTGGCACGGGGCAGCTTTTGGGGCAGGGGGGTGACAGGTACAGGACGGGGGGTGGCCACAGCCATCCGTTCCCCGGCCGCCGGCTGGCTGGCTGCCCTCGCGCTGAACTTGCTGATTCCAGGAGGGATATTTTCTGCGCGAAAGGGCAGAGCTAAATCGGGAGGTTGGGAGCGGGGCTGCCCTCTGTGCCGCTCCGGCGCTGCGGCAGGGGGGAAAGTTGGGAAAAGCTCCAGGAAAGACCCCCGGCCTCAGCACCCAGCGCCCAAAACACAGTGTCCCCACAGCACCCACTGGGGGGGCACTGGGTGAGTTGGTGGCTTTGGGTCCCATCCTGGCTCCCGGGACCTTCTCCCATGTCCCCTGGGACCCCGTGGGCGTGATGTGACACTGTGCTGTGAACCAGAGCATCCCAGTTCATCCCAGTTGGGGGGGTTGAATGCATGTCCTCTCTGCTGCCTGCCTGGGGTGTGGGGACAGGTGACCCCCCAACTTTGGAGCTGGTGCTTGGGTGCCAGCCAGGAGCAAGCAATTTTCCAGCTCTCAGGATGGGCTTCCCTGTGCTGAGCACCCACAGCCACCTTCCCCAGCCTGGACCATGGTGGTCCCAGGTTGTCCACTCTTGAAATTTGGTTCGAGAGTCTTCAGGACAGATGTCACTGTCCCCCAAAGCCCCTAAGCCACCCTGGGATGGGCAGCAGGGTGGTCCCACGGCACAACACGCCCTCTCCTCGTGCCTGCAGACGAGCTGCTGTGCGCCTGCGACGTGCCCCACTGCAGCCTGCCCACCTGCACGGGCAAGGTGTGCTTCGTCAGCAAGAGGAAGGAGGAGGGGACCATCACCCAGCACCGGGGCTGCTTCTCCCAGAACATTCTGGAGAACTGCCACACGCTCGTGACGGAGCAGTACGGCATGAGGTGCTGCGACTCCAGCATGTGCAATGCTGACCTGGAGATTTTCCTGCAAGGTACAGGGGTATGGTCCCCTTCGAGGAGCCGGGGGGAGAGGGGCAGAGCTGCCCATGTGGCTGGTTGGGTCTCCAGATCCTCCTCATCCTCACTCAGCACCTGGAGGGTTGCCCTCTCCCAGGTGGGACAGGGCCAGCGAGATGCCCTCAGGTGTCCCTTCTTGAGCTGCCATCCATAGGGTTGACCGCAGCACAGAGCCACCCAACCCAGGTCCAAGCCCAGCACCAAGACCTCCACCCACGTCCAAGTCCAAGCACCAAGACCTCCACTCACCCACCCATGTCCACCTTCATGATGCCACCCATCATTTCGCCCACCTAGGAGAAGAGACCCTGGGACAGACGCCTTCCCTGCCCAAAGTCCTCCTGATGATCTTCGTCCCACTGCTTGCCCTCCTCGTCCTCGCAGCACTCACAGCACTCTTCTGCTGGAAGGTGGCCCAGCACCGCCACAAGAAGAGTGACTTGGGAGACACGGACCTCATGCTGAAGGCATCCATGGTGGGAGACAGCACTTTAGAGGTGGGTGAGCTTTAGGGGGGACCCTGAATGCCCCCGAGGTGTGGGAGAGAGGGATATACCCGGGGTGGGGGTTGGTGGCTGGGCTGACCCCGCTGCCACCCCGGCTGCGCAGGACCTGCTGAATGATGACTGCACCACGGGCAGCGGCTCGGGGCTGCCCTTCCTCGTCCAGCGAACAGTGGCTCGGCAGATCACCCTCGTGGAGTGCGTGGGTAAGGACAGTGGCCACACATGGGGGGAGGCTGCCCCGGCCACCCCAGACGATGCTTGGGCAGGTGCCGGACTCCTTTGCCCCTGCAGCCAGAGATGGCACCAGATGCCAGACCCAGGAGGGGGCATTGGATGGGGCCGTCTCAACCAAAACCCCGTAGAGACCCCAAGTTGTCCCCCTGTCCTGCTGATAGGGGAGGGGGAGAGCAGCTGGGTGGGTGGGTGGCAGTTGGCCAAGGTCAACAGACCCTGTGGGGCTCCATTGCTCTTCCACAGCAGAAACCATGCTCATCACGTTGGGGGTGGGGAGGGCACCAGGGGCTGGAGGGGCTGCGTGATGTGGTGCCATGGCCGTGGCAGGCAAAGGACGCTATGGCGAGGTGTGGCGAGGCGTGTGGCATGGGGAGAGCGTGGCCGTGAAGATCTTCTCCTCCCGGGATGAGCAGTCGTGGTTCCGCGAGACAGAGATCTACAACACCGTCCTCCTCCGGCACGACAACATCCTGGGTGAGTGGGGGACCAGGGGGTCCGGAGGGTGGCTGTGCAGTGGCTCCATGGTCCTAACCTTCTCTCCATCCAGGCTTCATCGCCTCTGACATGACATCAAGGAACTCCAGCACCCAGCTCTGGCTCATCACCCACTACCACGAGAACGGCTCGCTCTACGACTACCTGCAGAGGACGGCCCTGGACGTGGAGACCTGCCTGGGCTTGGCCTCCTCCATCATCTGCGGCCTCGTCCACCTCCACGTGGAGATCTTCGGCACCCAGGGCAAGCCCGCCATTGCCCACCGTGACCTGAAGAGCAGGAACATCTTGGTGAAAAGCAACCGGCAGTGCTGCATCGCAGACCTGGGTGAGATGGGAAGGCGGGATGCAGCACCCAGGGATGTGGTACCCCGGGGAAATGGTACCCCAGGGATGTGGTGCCCCAGGGATGTGGTGCTGTGGGGATGTGGCACCCTGGGATATGGTACCCTGGGGGTGTGGCACCCTGGGATGTGGTATCCCAGGGACGTGATACTCTGGGATGTGATACCCTGGTATATGTTGCCCCAGGGATGTGGTGCCCCAGGGATGTGATACTCTGGGATGTGATACCCTGGTATATGTTGCCCCAGGGATGTGGTGCCCCAGGGATGTGGCACCCTGGGGATGTGGTGCCCAAGGGATATGGTGCCCAAAGGATGTGGCACCCTGGGATGTGGTACCCCGGGGATTTGGCACCCTGGGGATGCGGCGCCCTGGGATGTGGTATCCCAGGGATGTGATACTCTGGGATGTGATACCCTGGTATATGTTGCCCCAGGGATGTGGTGCCCCAGGGATGTGGTACCCTGAGATGTGGTACCCCAGGGATGTGGTACCCATAGATAAATGGTACCCAGGGATGCGGTACCCCGGGGATATGGCACCCTGGGGATGCGGCGCCCTGGGATGTGGTATCCCAGGGATGTGATACTCTGGGATGTGATACCCTGGTATATGTTGCCCCAGGGATGTGGTGCCCCGGAGATGTGGTATCCTGGGATGTGGTACCCCAGGGATGTGGTACCCATAGATACATGGTACCCAGGGATGCAGCACACTGGGGATGTGACACCCTAGGCATTTGGTGCCTCAGGGATGTGATACCCTGGGGTTCTGGTACCCCAGGGATACGGTGCCCCAGAGATATGGAGCCCCAGAGATGTGGTACCCCAGGGATGTAGTACCCCAGCATCCTAAGGAGACAGCACAACCATGGTGCTGACCGTGGCCAGCATCCTGGCATTTTACAGTTGGACTTGATGATCTTAATGGTCTTTTCCAACTTCAATAACTCTACGTTTCTACCCCTCAAGGACTGGCCGTCATGCACTCCCAGGGCAGCGACTACCTGGACATTGGCAACAATCCCCGGGTGGGCACCAAGCGCTACATGGCCCCGGAGGTGCTCAGCGAGCAAATCCGCACTGACTGCTTTGAGTCCTACAAGAAGACGGACATCTGGGCGTACGGGCTGGTGCTCTGGGAGATCACCCGGCGGACGGTGGTGAACGGTGAGCAGCTCCCGGCCGGCTGCCCAGCTCTGCACCCGCTCCCTCCTTCCCTCCTTTTTTGTCCCTTTTTTTATTTTTTTTTTTTCTTTCCCTTCGCCCAGAAGATTAGCTGTAAATTATAAACACTGTAATCTAGTGTCAGCACCCGGCTCCCTGATTAAAGGGCCCATTAGACTCAATCAGCGCTTTGTTTGTTCAGTGCTGATTAGAAAACAAGCAGCTTCGAGCGCTGCCTGGAAGCTGGCCATGGCCGGGACCTCCGGCCAGCGGGGCTTGGCTGGGGAATGATGGGATTCGGGATGGGGACAAGGTCCCCCACGCTGTGGAAGAGCCTCCTCAAGGCTGCCATGGCCAGCGCTGCTCACCACCACCGGCAAAGTCCATTAGAAGCATTAATTAAATGGTGGGCACTGGCGGGTGAGGCAGGAGGTGTCCCCCCCAGGCTCAGGCTGGCCCCCATAATCTCATTTACTGCCCCAGAGCTCCTTCAGATTAAACATTTACTCCGAATTACCAAAGCCATGGGTGGGGGATGACCTCCAACCAGCTGGTTTTAACCCTTCCAGGCATCCCTCCCCTCCAGGCTGGGCTGTACGGCCCCCGGCACAGCCCCAGGGCAGGGGGGACGCGGGGTGCAGGGGACCCCCAGGGAGGTGATGGGTGCTTGGGGTGGCCCAGAGGGGTTAAATCCGGTGGGGACACAGCCATATGGAGGCCCTAAGCAGAGATTAGCTGGGCCAGCTGGTGGGCTGGCCACCAGGCTGGCTGCCAGGTGGAGGCACAGAGCCGAGCTGTGGCATCGGTGCCGGGAGCTGGATGCCGGTGCTAGAGCTGCTGCTGGGGCTGTTATTCATAGGAATCCTGGTGCTGGCCTATTGCCAGTGATGGAGCTGGTGATGGAGCCACCAGCGGTGCTGGTGCTGATGCTGGAGCCACCAGCAGCGCTGGAGCCACGAGCGGTGCTGGAACGAGTGCTGGAGCCACCAGCGGTGCTGGAACCAGTGCTCGAGCCACCAGCAGTGCTGGAACCAGTGTTTGAGCCATGAGCAGTGCTGGAACTGGTGCTGGAGCCACCAGCAGTGCTGGAGCTGGTGCTGGAGCCACCAGTGGTGCTGGAACCAGTGTTGGAGCCACCCCAGTGACGTCCCACTTTGCAGCTGGCGCTAGAGCCATGCACCCCATGGGTAGCATCACCGCCGGCACGGTGGGGCAAATCACACCTGGAGCCCCACGTGCCCCCCAGGGGGGGCAACCCTTGATGTGGAGGGGGGTGAGCCCTGCGCCCCCTCCCCACTGCCTTCACACCGCCCCGCTCCCACAGGCATTGTGGAGGAGTACCGGCCACCCTTCTTTGATGCTGTCCCCAGCGACCCCAGCTTCGAGGACATGAAGAAGGTGGTGTGCATCGACCAGCAGACCCCCGTGGTCCCAAATCGCCTCTTTTCCGATTCGGTGAGTCCCCGGGGGGGGCTGCCCCACTCCCATCCCCAGCCAGATCTTTGCTTTCCATGAAATCCATCCCTTTTCCTTTTCCTTCTTTTTTTTTTCTTTGGTGCCTCCCCCAGGTTCTGTCAGCGCTGGCAAAGATCATGAAGGAGTGCTGGTACCAGAGCCCCTCGGCCCGCCTCACCGCTCTGCGGATTAAAAAAACGCTGAAGAAGCTGAATAATTCCCTGGAAAAGCCAAAACCAGAGCAGTGAGCGCCGGGCACGTGCCGGAGGCTGCGCCGGAGAATCAGCGAAGCCAACACCAGGATGGCTGCCGGACACAGAGGGGGTTTTGCTCACAGCCTCTTGCCTTTCCCACCCCTCCTTGGAGCCTTTTTAATTTGCAAGGAGGAGGAAAAAATAGGAAAAAAGAAAAAAAAAAAAAGAAGAAAAGCCAGGGAGGAGTCTTCCAGCCTGGTTATAAAAATCCCCCCCGGATCCATCATCAGACGCCTGGCAGGGATGCCAATGGGGGTGGTAGCCCACCCCAAGCCCCCCGGTTGGATGCCACAAGCGCCAGAGCCTCTGCTGCGGTCCCCATGGCCAGCTGGGCACCCACCCCATCGCTGGCACCCATCGCAGCAGGCAGGCAGTGGGTGCTGCCCAAACCTGCCCGCCTGGCACGTTGGCAGCGGCGATGCCATGGGCTCGGCGGAGGCAGCAGGAATTCCCTGGCAGGCCTGCAGCGCCCGGCGTGCCTCTCCCAGAAGGAGGGCTGGATTATACTGGGAAAGGACCGTCCAGCGACAGCATCCCCCAAAACTGGGCCAAATCCACGTCCCGGCGCATCTCGTGGCTCCCCAGGACGAGGAGCCGCCGGCACGGAGCAGCACCCAAGCATCCCCCGTGGCACAGGGACCCACCAAGCTGGGTGCTGCCGCAGCCGTGGGGAGGGGGGCAATCCTTCCCTGGGGGACAGCCAGCAGCCCCCCTTTCCAAGCCCTTTGGAAAGATTTTGCCAAAATACCAACATTTAGGTGTTTTCCAGGGGGTTTTGGTACACCCCACGGCCGGCTCCCACCCATCCCAAAAAACCCACCATTTGGGGCAGTTGGGACAGGACCAAGATGTTCAGCAGAACCCGCTTTGCTCCGTAATTATTTAATTCTTAAGATTTAATATATTGAATAAAGCGTAAAGCTATTTGATCACTTAACAGCTGCCAAACCTCCCCCAAGCGGGCGACGTGGCAGGATGGGACCCCCATGACTTCTGCATGACTTAATTTATTGCTTCGCCACCGCGTAGCTGCTCCGTGTATCGCTCCGGTACCGCTGGATCCCACAATAAACCTCGCTCCAGCCTCGTGCCCACCCTTTCCCTGCACCCCCCAAGGATGAAAGGGGGGGGGGGGCTTGGGGGACCCTGGCCATCCTTGGTTCCCCGCACATCCCTGCAGCCACTCTGGGCTTGGCATGTCCTGCCCTTGCGTCCTGCGCCCAGTTAGGGATTGGGGGAAACTGGCCTGGCACTGGGGTGAGGGGTTTGTAGGGGTGAGGAGGTCTCAGGGTGCTCAGCCTGGGGGGGGGGGGGGGGGGGGGGGTGCCCTGCCTGGGGGCTGGGAGCTTGGGTGCTCAAGCCAGGAGCTGGAGTGCCCTGCCTGGGGGCTGGGGGCTCAACCCAGGGTCTTGGATGCCCTGTCAAGGGTGCTCAGCTCAGGGTATGGGGTGCCCGGGCTGGGGTCTTGGGTGCTCAGCCCAGGGGCTGGGGTGCTCAGCCCGGGGTCTGGGGTCTTCAACCCAGGGTCTGGGGTCTTGGGTGCTCAGCTCAGGGGCTGGGGTGCTCAGCCCCTACCACGCCCCAGCTCTCCAGGCCAGTGGCTCGCAGCACCCTGCTTGCACCAGCAGCACAAACGCTGCACATTACACGCTCCCACCACGCCAAGGACATGCTTTGCACACATCCTGCACACAACACGCAGCGGGACAGCACGCTGCACACACATGCTGCATGTCCCCCCATGCATGCATGCTGCACACACCCTCCCAGTGGTGCACAGCCCTGCATATCCACACACCCCTGCATGCATGCTTGCATGCACAAATCACACATGCTCACACAAATCACATGTGCATGCACAAATTATGCATGCTTGCACAAACCATGCATGCACACACAAATCATACATGCATATGGAAATCACACATGCATGCTTGCACACCCGAATCATGCGTGCACACACAAATCATGCATGCACACAGCACGCACACATGCTTGCACACATAAATCATGCATGCACACACAAATCACACATGCACACACAAAGGCATGCATGTGGAAGTCATACATACATGCATGCTTGCACACACAAATCACACATGCACACAGCATGCACACACAAATCACACATGCACACAGCATGCATGCTTGCACAAACCACACATGCACACTTGCGCAGACAAACCTTGCCTGCACACACAAACCACACATGCATGCTTGCATAAACCACGTGTGCACAGAGCACGCATGCATGCTCGCACACCCCACACACAAACCATACACGCACACAGCATGCATGCATGCCTGCACACACAAACCTTGCCTGCACATTTGCACAAACTGTGCATGCACACAGCACGCTTGCATGCTTGCACACATAAATCACACATGCATGTTTGCACACATAAACCTTACCTGCACACACGAACCTTGCCTACACACTTGCACACACAACGTGTGCACACAGCATGCATGCATGCTCGCACACCCCAATCACACACAGCACACATGCACACAGCACACATGCATGCTTGCACACACAAATCACGCATGCACGTTTGCGCACATAAACCTTGCCTGCACACACAAACTACGCATGCATGCACACACAAACCACGCATGCATGCAGCATGCATACATGCTTCCACGCACAAATCATGCATGCACAAATCATGCATGCACGCATAAACCACACGTGCACACAGCACGCATGCATGCTTGCACACACAAAACATGCATGCACACACAAAACATGCATGCACGCTTGCACACACAAACTGCGCATGCACACAGCACGCATGCATGCTTGCACACACAAATCATGCATACACACACAAACCACGCGTGCACACAGCACGCATGCATGCACACGCAAATCATGCATGCACACGCAAATCATGCATGCACACGCAAATCATGCACGCACACGCAAATCATGCGCGCACACGCACGCTTGCTTGCACACGCACGCTTGCTTGCACACGCACGCTTGCTTGCACACGCACGCTTGCACGCTGCCCGCCCCCAACACGCCAGTTCCGTGTCGGCCGGCCGGCGCCTGGCGGACCCTCCCCTTTAAGACGCGCGGCGCGGGCCGTCCCCTTTAAGGCTGGCCCCGCCCCCAGCCGCGCGCCGGCGCTCGCCCCTCCCGCAGGCGCTGCCGGCCGCTCGGCACCGAGGCCGCGGCGCTCGCCATGGCCGCCCCGCCGCCGCCCCCCCGCGCCCGCCGCCCGCCGCCGCCGCCCGCCGCCGCCGTCGTTCCCCTGCTCGCCCTGCTCCTGACCGGCGTGCTCGGCGGGGCCCGCGGTGAGTGGCGGCCCCCGGGCCCGGCCCGAACCGGGCACAACATGGCGGCGCGCCGCCCCGCCCCCGCCCGGCGTCGTGAGGCGAACCGGGGGGTGCTGAGGGGAGCCGGGGCGGGGGGGGGGGGAATCGTGAGGGGAAACGGGGATCTGTGAGGAGAACCGAGGGGCGAGGCGGTGCGGGGGGCTGTGGGAAGCGGGGGGGGCACCGGGGGCGAGGCCGGGCCTGGGGGTGAGGCCGGCCGGGGGGGGCTGTGGGGCAGCTGAGGGGGCGGGGGGGGAGCTTTTAGTGGGGGTCGGGGGGGGGAGGGGGAGGAAGGGGATGAGGGGGGATTGGGGGCCTGAAGGTGCCACTGAGGCTGTGGGGAGGGCCCTGAGGCGGGGGGAGGGGGGGGCTGCCGGCGGGGGGAGGGGGGATGGGGCAGAGGCGGGTGTTTCAGGGGGGGGAGAAGGACCGGGGGTCCCATAGCGGAGGGGGGGGGTCTCAGGAGCCATTAAGGACTTCAGCAAAGAGCTGAGTCCCCGCTGTGTTGGTGGGGGTCGATCCTGGGGGGGGGGGGGTTGGCTCGCAGGGGGGCGTTTGCCGGGGTTTGTGGTGTGGAGGGGACCCTTGAGGTTTGGGGGGGGGGGGGGGTGGTTTGGGGAGGGGCATGCTTTCCGCAGTGTGTCTGGGGGGGTTGCAGCCATTGGGGTGCGGGGGAGTCGTGCGGTGCCGGGGGATGCTCCAGGCTTTGGCTGGGAAGAAAACTGGGAACCTTCCAGCCCGTCTTCAGGAAATCACGAAAAAAACCCTACAATTGATGGGTTTTTTTCCCCATGGTGAGGAAGAACGGGGAGGGGGGGGGGCGGGTTCTGTGTGTTGGGGGGCTGGGGGGGCGGGTCCCTGGCGGTGGGTTTGGGGGGGGCAGGAGCTGGGTGTGTGGCTCAGCCCCGGGGTGGGAAGTGCCATCACGTTGTGGCTGAGCCTCCCTCAAACCTCTGGAGTTTGTGGCTTTTTCCCATCCCTCTGTTAACCCAGCTCAGGGGGGGCTTGGGCAGCCCCCCTCTCTCCGCACCAGCGATCAGCTTGTGCTTCATCTACGCCCTCTTGGAATCTGCGGGTAATTTTTTTGGAATAGAAACCTTTCTAAAACCCTGTGCTTCTGGATTGTGGCAACTGTAAATATTTGTTTGGAGGGAGGGAAAACTCATTGTTTCGGTTGTTTGTTCCGTGGCGATGCTTTTGCTTTACCTGGCGGGGTGCAACCGCTGCTGCTTCTGGGTGAGGGGTACCGGCTCCGTGATTTTGAAGACTTTGACCCTTTTCCCCAGAGGTGGACGAGCCCAAATCATCTCTGAGCATCAGCTGGCAGGGACAGAGGACAAACTGGTGGCAGTGGCCTCTCCGGTGTGTGAGGCTTCACCAACACAGTCCATCTCTCTGTGGCTATCGGGGGCAATTGCTGCTTGTGTAACGCAGGTACCTGTTCCAACAGGAACCACACTGAAATATTTTCTCTCCTCCCCAATCCTCTCACCGTCCGTGTTATTACCTTCCGACAGTCGGTTGGTAATACATAACTTCGCACGTGCAGATCCGGACTTGTTAGCTGCAGAAAATGGCTTTAAACCCCACTAGGGCAGTAGGTTAGGGGTGTATTTACGAGTCCTGTTGAATCTGGCAATAGAAATGTGCTTTAGGGGAGAGTGGCTCTGCTTTGTTTTAAACCTAAAGTAAAATGCAGCTTTTGGAAGATGTTTCAGCTTTTCTGTGATAAATGGCAAAGCAGGACCAAATGAGACTCGTCGCATGTCTGCTCTCAGACTTTCGCTTCACATTTTATATGCAGCTGGTGTTGATTAAAAAAAAATAACAATAAATAAACAGGAAATGGCCAATTGACTGTGCGTATCTCCTGGAAACTCAGCCGACTCTTAGTGCCTTTGATATTGGGCTCTGTATGGCTGGCTATTGTTTCCGCTCAGTACGCGCCGTACGGTTTTGTTCGTGCTGTCCGGTAAAAGGTGTGAGCTCAGCCTGGCTTCAGGGACACGAGGGAGCTGCGTTTGTGGAGCTGGGTGCAGGGTGGCAGGGATTCGAACCCTGCAAATTGGTTGCTGCTTAGAGCAGCCATGATGCACGTTCGGTTTGCCTCCTCATCCAGCGAGGGCTGCCCTTAACTATTGTGCTTTATACAAGAGATCTTAATAGCTGCTTATTTCAGGGTAGGTTGGAAAAACATCCTCATTTCTGCAGTGCTTGGGAGCTGGGAACCTCTGTGTGCATGGGTAAACAGAGTAGAAAACACCCCCCCACATGCTCCCTCCTTTAAAAAAAAAATAAATAAAAGGTGCCTCTGCAGCAATGGTTATGGGGTGGTTATAGGTAGGCTGTGTTTGCGTGCTTGAAATAAAGGAAAAGAATACCGTGGGGAGCAATCTTGCGCCAGCAGATTTTATTATTAACACCTGCTTAAAATATTTACCCGGTTAAATCAGGCAAAACTCCGCGTGGTCCATAAGTTTAGATCTTACAACTTTCCAAGAAAGACTTCTCTAACTGGAAATTAAAAACAGTGTCCAACAAGCATTCTTGAACTCCTCCAGCTCCTTGGCCAGACAGCTTGGATTTTTTTTTCCCTGGGTACCGCCGTCCGCTGCCAGTAGTGGATGCTCCGGAAATCGCTATTGCGAAAGGAGTGAAGTAAAACGTCAATTCTCTTAACAGCAAGCAAAGTTCACTGGGTGTTGACCAGTGGAAATATGTTCTCCACCGCACAGCCAGCGCGGTTATCTGAGCAGACCAAGAAGGAATTGCTCGTCTTGAGGGAGAAAGCTGCCGTGGTATTGCAGGGGTGAAACGCTGGCTGGTGCTGAGCTGGTAGAATCAGACCGTTGTGTGTGAGCGTTCATATGGGATGGGAGCGCTCTTTTGTCCTCGTTATTTAAGCCACTGGCATGCCAGCCTTTCTTTTCTTTGATTGTGGACCCGTATTTCCTTTTTTTTCAGCAGAAAAGCAGGCTTCCCAGCACACCAAAGCCTTGCTTTTTTAACGCTTACTGCTTTCTGTGGGCTTCTTGGAAGTAACCTGTGGACCGTTGGGTGTCAGAATATAGACTGCACATTAAACAACTTGTTATTTCAACTCTGAAAAGGCGTGTGCCAATTGCCTGAGAATACACAGCATCGGTTTTAAGTCCTGAAAACCATCAGTAATGATGACCTGTGCATCTGCCTTGCCATGTGGCTGGTTTGCAAGACTTTCTTCCCCGGGACTGGTGTGGTATGGGTGGCTCCTAAACTGGTTTCCTAACAAGTTAAAACACAAAATAGGTGCCAGACCAGAGCCTGGAGAGGGAGTTTGGAGCCGTAGGTTTGTTTTCTGAGTTGAAGAGCAACAGAAATGTCAAAGCTTCTTCTAATTAACCTATTAATGATGAGAGTCCTGTCAATACACTTATTTAAAATTCATTAAGAAGCTCTCCTTTTGTGTTGAGTTGAGTGGATGCAGGGAAAGCTCTTCACTTTAAAGGTGAGGGCATGTTCTTCCTGCCTTTTTTTTTTCTTTTTCCATTTAGTATATGTTTTCTAGGCAGCCATGATGTGTTCATGTCAGGTTCAACCTGTGCCAGGGAACTGCAGCCAGCTTGAAAAAGCTGAGACTCTCGTTTCCAACTTTAAATATCCTAGTATAATTTTGAGTTTCTGGATGACATGCGTGAAAGTGTTTTTTTTCATAGTACTTTGCAGCTAATTTTAACTCTGTTTCTTTTAGCAGCAGTGGGTCAGTAGATTTCATAAGCACCAGCAAGGAGCAAAAGAGATGTTGAGATCTGAAAGTAGGAGGAGAAGTTGATGGGGCAGCGAGATGTAGGAAAGATATTTGAGGTGGTGGTACTGTATCTACAGAAGGACAAATCTGTGCTAATTTCTTCAGCTCCTTTGTAAGGAAACGGGGGCAGTGTGAGCATCCAGAGCTGGCCTCGCACTCGATGGTGGAGGTGGTGGGTGTAGATGAGCTGACTCTGGGGCTCGGAGCGATACCAGTGTGCCGTACAAGGAGGGCATTTTGGACTCGGGCATATCCTAGATGGGGATGGGGAAATCCCAGTTATTGACACCAGACAGCAGAAAAATTGTAGTGAATATAATGGGAGGTAAATCTTTTGTTTCTGAAGTCTTCATCAGATGGCTTTGAGTGTCCTCCTTCCTGCCTTTTGAAAACTAAGCCCTGGTGGTTCTCTTGAAGCAGTGTTCTTGGGGTGGTATGCTTGCACAAGGAGCACAAAGGGACTCCTGGAACGGACCTCTGCTCCCTTGCCGCGGGGGAACGGATTTTATTCCTAACCTGCTCTTGGGCAGAGCACTCTGTGATAAAGGTTATTCTTTATTTCGGCACAGCGTATAGTGAAACACTGAAAGGTATTTCTTTCTTCCAAGCATGTTTACACACGTCCCTCTTCATTATAGCATCTAAAGAAACAGCAGAGGTACAAACCCAATTGTTTTCCATTTCTCTTGCTAACATCATGCTGCTGCAGCATTAAAACATCGCTACTAGATTGGGTCTCATTAAGTTAGGTGCTGTACAGAGACATAATAAATTGCAGCTCCTGTTCCAGAGCCTTATAAAAGCTCAGAAGTCAGGGGAATCATTGTTCTTCCAGCCTCGATTCAAACTGTTGAAAAAGAACAGCAGCTTACAATCTCTGCAAAAATCTGTTTATCTGGTAAATACGTGGGTGGGTATTGGCAATTTTACCAATGATCATCTTCAGGTTGATTATCTTAATACATCTTGATCAGGTAGCGTTTAGTCCTGAGAAAATGTCATCTTGCATAGCACAGCTTCAGGAGATTTTTGGAAAATGTATTCCAAAAGGTGGTTGACACCATTACATTAGATTTTTGCTGTGAAACTTTCCCCTGTAGCTGCAGAGACATCTTGACACATGCAATCCTGTGTGAGAATAAATATGTGCAAAATGAGCTCAGAGTTGCTGGGGGGGGGGGGGGGGAAGGAAATGTTCTTTGGCTGTCAGAGCTTAATATTTTAGTCTCCCTGGAGTCTAGAGCTCTAATCCGTGGCCCCCTACCTGTTTGTTTGGATTCACTTTGTAAATATATGTTGCTTCAGTTTGCAAGAGGGCCTTCTCTGGTTTTCCTCTCCACTGTAGTTACGCTGTATCGCAAAGGGATACTAATACCTCCGTGCCCCGGGTTCCTGCTGGGAGCAATCCCGCTGCCACCTGTAAGCCGTGAACCTCGCTGGGGACCTCACGGGGAGCAGAAGTGACTCCTGGGCTCGGGGTGGTCACCTGAAGGAGTACCTGGCCCGGCAGCCAAGCCCTGGCTTGCGTTAGTTGAGCCTCAAGGAGAGTTTGTCTTTTGGCAGCGCCGCCTGACTGCTCCAGTTTTTAGGAAGAGCGGGGAGGACCGGGCACCGGGCTGGCTTGCTTTTGCGATTGATGTCACGACCGCCTGCGCTGTGCCTTGGATGAAATCGCAGTGAGGGTTTGCTTCAGTAGAAATACCAACCTGATCCATCTCTTTGAGTGAGAACAAAGCTTTCGTTCGGAGGATCTGCAGCTTAATGTTAGGCTTGTTTAAACAGCTTCTTGAAAGGGTTGGGTTTGTCTCTGAGCAGAATGTCAGAAAGAGTGTGCTGAGCAGATAGAGCAGTCTCTGCTGCCAACTTCTGTAGCACCTTTCATGCAGATTCATCCCCAGGCGTTCTGCGAGAGGGGAACTCACCCTCTCGCAACTCACCGCCCTGGCTCTGTGAACTGCTCTTTTGTTTTCCTTTGCCCCATCTATTTTCTTCAGCCCAGTCAGTTTCGTTTTTTGTGTTGGTTTTTTTTTTAAGTAGATTATATGTTTTGCTCAATAGGAGCTTTTCTTCCCAAATAAAAAGCATGCTATTGGCATGAAAAATGCTTTTATTCACTCCTGTCTCCTTTGGTTTTGCCCAGGCGTCCCCGGCTGCTCCCAGGAGCGCCCCAGAGATGTGTGACGGGGGGGCTCTGTGTACCCGTCTCACTTTTTCTGACCCCCACCCAAGGGGAGACAACGCTTGAGGTTTTTTCCTGGCTTCTGGTTTTACTGATAGGAGAAAAAATTTCCCTTCTGGTTAATCCAACTTGAAATGCTGGCCCCACGCAGGTTGCCCTGTAATTCTCCTCGCTGCCGGAAGCTCCTGGGTTCCCGGCGAGCCCCGGTGCAGACAGGCCTTTCCTCCCTGGCACAGCCGGTGCCTGTGGGAGCTGGCAGCCGGCGGTAGGTAGGTGATGCTTAGGGAGAATAGGGCTGTAGCCACGGCAGACTTTTTGATATCCTAGGCTTTTTCATAATAAAAATACAGATGGAGTCAACTTCTGGATGCGTGAGGGAGGCTGAAGCCAGACTTCAGCTTCTACCCGGGGATCAGACAGTCTTTCCTAAAATTTGAGAGTGCCTGCCTGCAGCTTGGGGGTTATGGAATATCAGGAAAGCCCCTTTTAGAGGATCTTGTGAAAGACGAGAGGGGTATGCGATGTGCTGAAGGCTTCGTTTTCTTTGTTCCCACCGCTTTCCTTATCGTAGGGCTTTTTGAGGTGCAAACATCAGAATTTAAAAAAGAATAAAGAAGAAATGAAAAAAGAGCAGTTGACTCAAAAGGGAGGAGCATCTGCCCACAGCACCACAAGGTGAAATGAGGCCGAACTCTGTGGGGCAAACCCCTCCTTAGCAGGAAACTTCTGCTTTCTGCAGAACAGATAAGGATCTTACTCTGTCCCTGTGCGCTGGGGCTCTAGTATTATACCTTGCAGGTAAACTGATTCCTTTTTTTTTTTTTTTTTTTTTTAATTCTGCAAATGAAAGTGAGCAGATACAACCAGCTCCTCTACTTTCCTTGTCAAAGGGATGCTTCGTTTCAAGCCAGATACTTCAATGAGAAGTTTACGAAACCAGTTTTATTAGTGCATTGAAGTGTTTTGTTTATTTCTGAGCTTCTGGAAAGCCAAACTGCCGTAGCTTAAATCTTGGGTTCGAGACCTTAGAAGTGAGTCTAACAGGAACAAAGTTCAGTTCTGCTGTATCTAAATCAAATTGAAAAGAGCCTACACGGTGAAATGCGTGTGGTTTAAATGTTTTTAATTTGTACCTTGAGTTTTTGATAAAGGAATAAAGGAGATGCTTTAAAAGACTATTTCCTTTTAAGTATACTTGAAGGTAGGAATGTGCCCTGGCTGCTCTTTCCTATCTCGTGTTTTCATAAAATCTCCATTATAACCAACCTTTGTTCCCCCAAGTGTGTGTATTTTTCGGAAGAGTTGTCTTTCCTGTGCTCTGCTGACCACTGGAAAACACTGTCCTCAGAGCTGTTTGTCACGTTGAATATTAGTGGGTTTGCTTTTTTCCTTTTGCTATAAAGTTTCCCCTTAAAAGCTGCATAATCCTTAGGTGCGGTGGTCTCCAACCCTTCTCGATACAGTCCAGTCTCGTGGTGTTCCCTGTCCGTTTTCTAGTCCATGTCCCTTTTCCTTGGCCTGTGCTAAGCACGTAGTAATAAGCTACATCTGCTCGTGATGCTTTTTAAAGACGTCTCACTTAACAGCTCTTCTGGGTTTTTACTGGCTTTTCACTGCTTCTGCCGAATCTGTTGGTTTAAAACTCACCAGCATCTGCGTTTAGCCTGTCTGAAATACTGCAGCCCACCTTGGAGCTGTGAAGCAGCTCACAACAGCAAGGAAATGAAGAGGGCAGCATCCAGAAAGAATGAATATTAATGCAATTAGCCTTGCTGATTTACCTAGGACCCTGGTGATAAGGGATAATGGGTGTCTTCCTCCT